>NW_008690694.1:127033-133296 GCF_000695815.1 Acanthisitta chloris | reverse complement strand
GTCTTTTGGAAATACTTCATATTGGTTTGTTCCCTGTAGAATTTTACGGACACTCTATTGCATTATCAAAATTAATTGTATGATTCACTGAGTGCTCAGTTCCAAAATGTTACATCTTCTGTGTGTCTGAGTGGCTTTACACTTTAAGTAGCCCACAACACTTTATACACCCAGTACACATTCTCTAGGATAAGAACTTTCATCTTGTTTGGGAGTGTTATAACTTCCAGTTACTTGTCGCCCACAATGTGTATCAGAGGGTGAAAAATGTCACATTGATTAATGCCTGTATGTCCCTCATTCTCTCTCAGATTTTTCTTTTTTTTTTAATAAATACTCCACAAATATTTTCTGCTGATGTTAGTGGGAGAGATGTTATTTTATTATGACATTGTTTCACTATGTCTACTATATGAATTAATGGGTATATTTAAGCTAAAAATGTCAGGACCTTAAAGTTTTTAGCAAGAAATTTAAGACTGTCAGGGGCAAGCAAATATTCCTTAAAATTCAGTCTGAAAGATTGAGAGGGGACATAAAATGATAAGAAAGCAATTGTTCTAAATAAGAAAGTGGCAGGCGCAGCCATGCCATATCTTTTTAGATATTTTAGAATAATGGTGAATGGAGATGAATGTAAATCAAGCACCATGATAAGAGGTATTCCTATTTTCTCCTTATACATAAATGACAAGGTCTATAAACTCCAAAAACCAGGAGCAGCATACTAGACTCAAAGCATGACAGCTTCCAGAATACTATAAAGACACATAACTAACAAAATTCTCATTATTAATAAATATTGTTTGAGTACTGACAGCTGCAAAGTGATTAGCATTTGCAAAGACTGTTGCAATATTTTGGGGACTGAGCCTTGAGTACTGACAGCTGCAAAGTGATTAGTATTTGCAAAGACTGTTGCAATATTTTGAGGACTGAGCCCACAAATAGCAAAGCCCTTTGTCCTTTATCAAGTATTTTAGTTTTGCTTGTGGATTGAGTTTTAATTAAAATTGTCTTGAAGTAGTGACAGCTCATAAGGAAAAGCAAAAGATAGACGTAACACAGAGCAAATGTACAACACACAAACATTACTTTGGAACCTTTTGATTTTCTGAGCATCATTTAAATGTTACAATGATGGCACACAAATGCAATGAAAAATAATTCTTGTTTTTCAGGTTGGGGAGATACTGTATCCTGCATTTTATAAAGTTTCAATATTCAGTGGAAAGAGAGAGAGGTGGAAAGAGGACTGAAAGTATTTACATACTACCTAGAGCCTCATGCATTGAAAAACAATTGAAAATCAATTGAAAATAATAATAAAAATAACATATTATAAAGAGTTTAACAGATATTTTAACACACAGCCATGAGTGAGTGAACACTGCTGTTCTGGTGCTCCTGCTGGGCTGAATGCAGACCAGAGAAGGACCATACTGTGCCTACCATCAGTCTGCTATTATTTCTTCAACAAAACCTTCATTCCCTACTGCTGCTAAACGCTCACTTCTGAGCAAGCATAGAATAAGGAAAGCAAGGCCCATTCTTCCCATGCAATTTAAGACAAAATCCACCAACAACTTTTGCTGTGTCAGCTCTGAGATGCATGCATTGAACATATTATATAGCCATTCTTCTGAGTTAAGCAAACATGGGAAATTTCCTGGTTTATATCCCTTCCCAGCTTTGACAGTGATGACTTTGAAGAAGTCGTTTTTTGCCCATCCATTTCTCTGTTTAGAAAATGGAGATAATGAGGCCTCATTTGTGAAGGATTCTGAGTTTTCATTGAAAACTTTTGATTAAAACTAGGTCTTATTAACAACTTAGGAAGTGGCCGTCAGGTGTTCCAGTGGGCAATAAATCCCTTTAAAATGCACCTATTATTGTGCAATGTTGATGAACAGAAAAAAGATATTCCAAGATTCAAAGGAGCTGTGAGACAATTCTTGCAAACTCAGTCTTCTATCTCAGTTGCAAATGGATGTGGACTGCCTGTATGAAAGCACTCCATGGCATTCTTTACATTTTTGTCATTCCTGTTGTGGCAGAAGAGGATGTTCAAGGCATGTCTCTCATCCAGGAAACACTACCTCTCCACCCAGTAATACAAGAGCTGTGGCTGTTCCATGTGGCTGCATACCTTTGCCAGGCAGATTTGCTGTGTGGAGGAACCAATGTCTTGCATTTGACTAATCAACTTCAACTACTAATTCCTAGTGACTTTAATGAGGACACGAACATAGGCAGTGCTTGTCTAAGCACCACTGGCTGAACTAGCAGACAAGAAGATTTAGCTTCTGGTCATGAAGTTGTCTGTCTTGTCTTTAATTTTGTGAGGTTTGTCAGTAGCATGCAAACTCTTTTAGTCCTCTTTCCAACTGTCTCTCTCTTCATACACCGAATATTGAAATTTTGTAAAATGCAGGAAACATAATCTATTTGAAATTTTTTTCATAACAAAAGACTAGGCCCTTGGGATTTTTTCTTTCATTCTGAGGAAACATAAAATGTAATAAGCTATAGGAAATAACAGATATGCAAATTCACAACAAACGTAATAGTGTATCAATTAAAATAATATTTTTTCTTCTTTTAAAGTTTTTATAGATCTTTTTTCCCTGAATCTAAATTCTCACTCACTACTAATGCCAGCACTTTTCAAGATCTGAAGCTAACAACTGGTTTACTTTCTAGGTAACATTGCATATACATATGCCAGAACATACAGAAAGTGCTATGCAGTGAACTTAATCTTGTAGGAGTTGCTTTCAAATTTTTAGCCCCTGATTTCTAAGAATTACTAGTGTAGGATCTTACTGCTGCATCAATCAAAAGACAGTGGCTTTGTCGAGGCTCCTTGCAGCTCAATACTTCTATAAATCCACTACCCAATAGTCAGACTTCCTCATCAGCAACAAGTATCTGCTGTTGGAATGATTTCTTAAAGCACTTTTGGAGCCCTGTCTGTGCCACAGTGCATAGCAACTTTGACTTCCTCATCTTTATTTCATAAGAAGTCAGAGAATGTAAAAACATTTTTCTGATTATCAGAAATCAGAAACATTTGAAACATATCTGAGAGAAAAATGTTAATCATTCAGTCCATTTTCTTTCCAGATGCTTTTGCAATACACTATTTAACAGCAAGAATAGGACTAGTTTTGATTATCTATTGCAATATGCAATATTGCAAAGAGCTGTTGGGTTTCCTGTCAACGTTCCTGCCACTGGTACAAAAAGAAAGCCATAGGGTTGTCCACTCCTGGGTTTCTGAAATCATAAAAGTTTATATAAGTGCTAAAAAAATAAACAATATATCTCTACACCTAGATTAGCAGACAATGCAGCACTATAGGAAAGGATGTGCAAGCAGAAGTGGCTGAAACTGTGGCTACTCCCTCTCCCGCCCTAAGATAGTTCAGAGGTTATTTCAGTTTAAATTCAATCTTGACTGAGTGATTAAACCCATTCTTTGGGTTAAGTGTTTCAATGACTCAAGAAGCTGGACTCTTTCTGTAAGGAAAAAGTTTTAAGTACATGGTGGAAGACCTTGTGGTTGTAGAACATGTACATTGGTTCAGAGCGTAATGCCCCCATTAGCACTGAAGCACTTAGAGAGCAAAGCTTCTGAATTAGTTTCCTTTGAAAAAATATCTGTTTCACAAACACCGTATCTGTTCTCAGCAGTGAAGCAACACATGTGAATGGAGACGGGCGGGGGATTAGCTTCAAAACTGTACTTCTGCTCTGAACAAAATAAGTGCATTAGCACTCTCCAGGACAGTTAGTTAGAGCAAAGAGTTTACTTGGTATGGCACTTCTGCTGTCCCATACAAGTGCAAAGGGCACTGCAATTTCCTACCTGTACAGCTCAAATATCATCTCTACTACTTCTAAAACCTTACTGCATTACACACACTTTACTGAACATTGTGAATGGTAAAATAAAGGTATCAGTGGTGTTTAGTGTCTGTTATTTACATCTATTCGAGGATTATTAGCATTCAGCTGTGCTTGATAATGCACATCCATTTAGCTTAGTTGCAACTAAAAACATTATAAACAAATACATTATCATAAGGATCAATCATGGAGATATCACATGCCTTTTAAAGATGGGACTTCAAGAGTGGCAGAGCACACAAATGATATAAAGCACATCAGTGTTCTTCATAGGATGGTATGAACAGTGCTCTTTTCATTGACTCTAGTGTAAATCAGCCTCATGAAGTCAACATAGTAACCTGGACAGAGATGAGAAAAATCTCTCCAATTTTGTGTGCTAAGGTCTGAAGGGAATTTAGAGAGATCTCTGGACCAGCCCACACAAAGATACAAGTGTCTAGTTCTGTCTTAAGTGCCCAGCAGTATATGAGACATCTGCTCCTGTGGGAAACCTGTTCTCTCTGCAAGTGGGACCTGAAGACTGGGCAGGATACTCTTCAGTGTCATAAATGTCACTACACCCTGTGTTTACTTCTTGGTCTTTATTCAATTCTCATCTGTTATAAAAGAAATACTATTTTTAAGCTTCTTGTGTAACCTTCAGTGTAACCTGGCCAATGGAAGCGAGGAGTCCTCCAGGAGGAGCAACAAACAGATTGCCACCATGGGTTCAGGAGACACGATTTGAGAGTTTCTGTGTAAAAATAATATATTCTGTTATAACTGATGTTCTTATTTGTTTGTACATAGACAAGTTGCTCGTTCCTCATTATTGAGGTGTATAATACATTAATGGGGCACATCTATTTTATTTGTTGGCTACATTAACTCTCAGCATTGTGACAGTTAGATTTCTTAAGGGAAAAATATTTGCCCTTACAGATGGTTGGTAGAAATGCAGTCAAATACCCAAGGAATTAGGAGTGCATGATTAGGAATGAAGAATGTTTTTTTAGGGTATGCAATAGATAAGCTTGTCCTTAGTTAGTGCACTGGGAGTTTATGGAAGTAAATACCTTTCATGTGTGAAATAGTTTAATCAGGCTCTTCCTACACATGAACTGACCTCACCTTTGAAGTGTGAATGGGTAGAACATGAACATGGTTATCAGAGAAATTTTAGGAGAAATGCACAAGAAAATATTAATCCATTCTTTGCCTCATATTTTAAAATATTTTATTTCCCTGTAACTAGACTGTGAATACAAATGAATGAGCAACTCCAACAGTAATCCCTGAAGGAATTATGTGGAGATAATACTAAATAAATATTTCCAGATTCTCATAACTAATTAATAAATTATTGATTTATGCTGTCACAAATCATTCAAATCCTAGCAGTATTTTACATACTATTTGAATTAACTTTGGCTTTCATTTGAATGCTTGAATCTTGGTGAGGCTGTCAGATGTTGTCTCCTGACTGACTGGTAAGCAGCATGTGTATTTACAGCCAGGCAAAACATAAATTTTCTATATTTTCAGCTTTTTAGGCATGCTGAGGAGTAGAGCAAAGCTTGTAGAAATTGTGATGCAATGACATTTATTGCCACGCAGCACCAACTTACTCAATGTAAGTGGGAAAAATTGTTCTTCTAAAGTATATGAATATTGCATGAAAAAATACCTATTTTGAAAGGACTTTGTGGTCTTTGAGTGCTGGATCAAGTAGCCACATTTTAAGCATGCATTTTTTGTTCCTGTCAATATAACATTAATTTGGATCTTTTGTGATTATGGAAACTAGATTTCAACTACAAGCTCTCATTCTATTATTTTGTCACAGTGCCCCTAGTTCCTTCACTGCATGCATGGTTACTCAGCATTACTTTTCATAAACATTACTCAATGCTTGGCCAACTGCCTTTTTCACTAAAATATTCTTTCTGTTTTGAGCAGAAAGCAAAAAAACTTGTTTTTTAAGGGTTTCTGTTTCCACAATATATGAATGGGTAGCAGATGTTAAGGCATGGATTTTAGTATCCCCTCTGTGGAACAAGTCTAATTATTATACCTACTTGCACACCTGGAACTGAAGTACATGGATAATGCCTAAATTTCCAAGTAATAATTATTTGTGAATGATAATTACAGAAGCCCAAGGCATTATGTTTTTGTTTAGAGGATTTGACAGCATCTGATACTTTCATAGGTTCAAAATAGATTTCCCACTAATTTCACTTATTCTCCTGAGTGTATATGCAAAACAGGTCAGAGCATCTCTACCTGTTGTATAGAAAATGAGGAAGACAGGAGTTACTTTTTTCAATTCTTGTATTGTTTGCAACTGCAGTAATGTTCACTTTGCC
>NW_008690694.1:108411-127021 GCF_000695815.1 Acanthisitta chloris | reverse complement strand
TACACACACACTCCTTTTGCACCTCTCTTTTCTGCTGTCCTAAATTCAACGTCTTCCTTACCTATTTACATGTAAGAACACAAATTTTTTCTTGCATACTGCCTTACCTGACAGGGGAGATCAGGGTTTCAGTTCTGGTGTCTTGTAGCATAATGCCTCCCAGAGCAGAGAAGAAAAATTTCAGCAAAGCTCAAACTTGGTGCCTGTGCTTCTGGGAAGTCTGGAGTTAGGAGAAGTGGGACCTTTAGACAGCTTGACTCTGAGAAATTCTGACATATAGTCTAGGAACTCAGGAATCAACCAAATCTGGGATCTTTTGCAGAAGGACAGTAAAAGTGTCTTCTTGTCACTAGGATGAATTCTTTGTTAAATTTTGAGTTGCTTCCCAGAGCAAAGAATTCACATTCTACAAACAATATAAGACTCAGATTTTTCAGAAGAACAAAGCTTTTTCCTTTTTACCTTCTCTGAAGAGATAAATATTTTGGCTGAAGTTTATACATACATACATAAATTTATGTATTGTATATATGTATATGCATACCAGTCAATCAGGGGTGGATTCCTATCGAGGAAATCCTAGGCTAACAGTAACATTTCCCAAAGCTATAAGTAACTGGAAAAAATATAAAGCAATACATATAGGTCTTGCAAGTTTTGCTGTGGTGAACTTCAGTACTGAAAACCAGAAACCCTTCATTTTCAGAGTCAAACCTTGATGGAGTTAATTTCCTAGAAGTTAAATAGCTAAATAACAAATGCAACATTCTGAAGGCTTTAGAAAAAAACAAGTAGCATGGAAGGGAAGGGAGTGACACTGGTTTGTACCACATAATAGACACAATTGTTATAAACAGCTATTTTCTGCCCTTCTTTAAAGAAAACTTGATTTTTTCCATTTTTTTTTTTTTACAACCTTCTCTGTTAGCTGTTTGCCCCTATTCTAATCATAAATTTACTTCATGATGAAATGTATGCTGTGTTCAGAAAACGTTCTGGGACAAAAATCATGTGTGAAGATGAGGTGATTTTTTTAAATATACCTATCTTGTTCCTTTCTAATAAAATAAATTTAGTACAAAATATACGTTCTGGCTCATTTATTTTAAATATTGCCAATCTAGTCTAACAAACTGACGTAGATACTTAAGAGTAAGATAAAAGCAGACTTTGAATGTATTGGTACAGGCCCAGACAAATGGCCTTAGGCCTCAGTCTTAACAAACTGCACCTGGACCAAGCCCTTCTTGAGCCCTTCTTGGTATCAGAAACACAGTCTGTTCCCAGGAACTAGTGCTGTCTAACAAGCTCCTCTATTTTTTAGGGGGCTAACGTGTACACCTCAAACATTGATAACGGGATGGCTGTGGAGCCAACCAAGGACTGTTGGTATTAACACGATGTGAGAAAGAGCAAGTTTTGGCTGGGGAATGGGGGCCATGAGGAGACAGGGCAGCACCTCTCTGGGACAAACATCCTTGTCAGAGTTCCTGGGCATGAGAACAACTGATAGAAAATGAGAAACCTATCTTGTGGGGGAAGGAACCTGTCCATAAAAGGTATCCCTACCGAGCCTGCGGTGGCTGCTTCCCCAGACTCTGGACACCTGGTTGCCCAGATTGACGCTTATCAGCTGGATCAACTTTGAAGCCAGAATCAACATCCCATCAGCCAGATTGATGCTGGAACCAGGGCTGGTGATCTCTTTTTTCTGCTCCCTTTCCCTCTTTCTTTTTCTCTCTTCTCTGGTTTTTTTCCCTTTTTCTTTTTTTCTTTCTTTAATGAATCCCTCCCTTTTTAATTTCTCTTTTCTCCTTCATGCTACCCCTTTTTCCAAACCCCACTGCTGTGTGCTTAGATAGTAGGTCAGGAACTAGTATCCCAATTTCCATGCTGAGTGTGCAATTTCCTGATAAAATTTTCTGATTGTTTGCAGACCCTCTGACTCTTTTGTCGCTCCTTTCAACCATGAGTATTTACAAATCTTAGATGCTTCCCCTAGTTAAGTACAGGTCATCACAATATTATTTTTGAAATATTTTCTTTATTCTGTCTATTACCACAGTCTGTGTTTTAAGCTTCTTTTGCTTTCCAGAATGTGAAGATATGATTTGCATTAGCTGTCCTTGCTGTGGTGAAGAATCCCATGGTGCTAATATTTCAGGAGTTTGTACCCAGTCTTAACTTTAGTCATCCAAACCTCACTTGTTTTGGCAGATGTCCTAAGTGGAATCATAAAGAAACCACTCAGGAAGACCTGCAAGGTACCTGTATGTAATCTAAATTATTTGACCTAGAGAAGGGTAACTTAACACTGCATTGATATAAATATAAATGAAAGTCCTCAAAAAACTTCTCAACATAAGCACAAATAAGGGATTATTGCATTGCCACATGCAGAACTGTATTGTATAATATAAGTTTTATACTAAATTGCTCTTTAGAAAAGTACTCTTTATCATTAATACATATCACAGGTAGCATACCTCTATTAATGATTTCAAATATGAAAGTAGTGTGGACATTTATCATGTGAACAAAGTATCCTCCATTCAAAGAAAGTGTATTTTGTGAAATATTTTTTGGGACACACACTAACATCTTTATAAATATCAAGTACTGAGAATGAAGCAGTAGCACAAATTTAAAAAAAAAAAGAAAAAAGAAAACAGAAGAAAAAAACAAGCCCTCAAATCCTCAGAATAATGATTTTTTCACTTTAAATCATATCCTAAGTCTTACAGCTCATGGAGAATGATAAAGCCTTCCCTAGATCACTAATGCCAGAAGAAAAAAGAGATAGTAGGTTTAACATAAGTTTCTCAAGCTAATTGTGAATTGTAATCACTTTTCAAAATGAGAATACTTCCGTTTGTGTCACTCATTTTATATTCATACAAACTGTATTTGGAGCATAAATATTTAACACTGGGAGTCAGCCATTTGGAATCTCTGTAGCCAGTGCCAATATCTTCTGTGAGCTGATTTATAAGTAGGCACGTAGCAAGGGGGACATACAGCAGTGTATTCCCAGTTTTGGTGTCTGGAGGTCAGAGAATGAATCATCTCTTTAAAAAACCCAAAGGGATCTCTGATTTTCAAGCTCACTAGATATTTGGGTTGCAAAAGAAATGTGAAATACAGATACTCTAAAGCTGTGAGGAGGGGAAGCAGAAGGGAGGTGTAGCAGCACTCTGTCAATACACAGGCAGACCTCAGCTCCCAAGGACTTGTTCCTCTGGCAAAACCTGACTAAATTCCCATGGTGAAAATAACAGGTAGAACTGCACAGTAGCCTCAGTTAGTGTCCATAGGAAAAATATGTCTTATACATTTTGAATTATTTTCATTTGAGTGTCTTAAAATGTGGGCACATTTAGTTATTCTACTCTATAATAAAGCTTCCATATGGTCCTTCTTGTTATTGTGGGCAAATACTGATGTGGCAATTAGTTTAGTTATTTAAATGGGAAATCTTTGTGTCCTTCAAAAAGGCAATGGATAATTTCATAGAACCTAAACATTGTTTATTCTGAGTTGTTCTTGTTGATTTTTAATCTTTCCATATATTTAAAAATGTAATATCCCTTATTTCCCCATGGCATGCCATTACAGATATACAATTCAATGGGTGTTGCAATTATAATCTTTCCATGCATTAAAATTGCAATATTCCTTTCATGAGGTCTGGACACTTTAATGCCACTAGAGGTATAGAATTCAGAGAGGGGTTGCATTTGCACCTGATCTGAAGCACCTCCACTTTTCTCATACTGTCAAGAAAAAGCAAAACTTATGCTGTATTATTTAGTTACAATGCATGGAGACTTTTGTACTATCCAGAGCTTCATTTGGAATACAAAAATAATTTAAAAGCAGATACAGTTTTTGTCTACAAATGTTCTTCAACCATATTAATAGTTTTGAATCAAAAGTGCCCTGTGCAATTACAAAAGTCCACTCAAACTCAAAAGAAACATCTCAGATTCTAAGAGCCTGTGATTTAAGACAGTTTAGTATGAGAAACTGCAGTATTTACTCTCAAAGTAAGTGAATGTGAGTGTCTCCTGTGCTAAAACTGCTCTTCCATGTATGCTTAAAATAATTTCCAGCCACCAGAACTATGAGTTGTATAAGTATTACCCAACTGATTTTTGCAATATGGTTGTGAAGATATATAATGTTACAGTGATATAGTCTGGTTTCCTCAGTTTTAGACTGGAAGAGTAAGTCCTTGCTGCTGTCTCCTTTGTCCTTAGAAAGATTTTCATCTATGCTCAAATAGGCAAAAAAAAAAAAGAAATAAAAAAATCAAAAAATAGAGGAAGTGTAATGAAACCAGAGAAAGCACCTGCCTTATCATTTGGATTATTTGTTTCAAGAGAATAAAGCTCAGTCTGCATCTAGAGCATTTATAGACACAAAAGTATGCTGAGTCAAATCTAATGATGGTATGACCAATTACTCAGTATTATGTTTTATTAGCCCTGATTATACACTGAATGAAACATCTGTAGCCTAAACAGCAAAATTTACTTGAACAATTATATTGTTTAAAGAACGTACAACTGTGTACAATATAATCAGCTAGTTGCAAAGCTTGCAGGGAAAATAGCCAGTGACAATCTGTTGGCAGTTAACCATCTTTGTAGCCTTTATCCCTTTATGTTCAGAGTTCTTCCTAAAAAGATTGACTGTAAAGTGACTTTTACAGTGTGATTTTTAATGCGTCAGAAAATCATGTGTAAATCTGTTTTCTCTACAGGTCAGTTCAGTATGATTTGATATGTAAACAGAGTGAAGAGCAATGCACAGAGCTGAATGAACCTGGTGTAGTCCACTGACTATTGATTTTCCTGGCAACAACCTCTATAGTGCTCTTTTGGACTTGTGACTAAAACAGGGTTGATAACTATTGCTGAGCAGTGATCATGTAGTATCAGAGCCTGTTTTCTTCCCGCCCCCCCATCCTTACTTCAGTGACTAGGCTGAAGGATGGACAGGAGATTGGAAAGGGATGCAGCTGGGACAGCTGGCCCAAACTGACCAAAGGGATATTCCAGTACCATAAAGCGTCATAACTCGGCCACAAAAATTAGGGTGGGAGAAGAAGAAGAAGAGGGTTTATCTTCCAAGGTGGGTACTGTGCAGAGGCTGTGCATCTGGGAGGTGGTGAGTGACTTCCTTTGCTTCACTTGGGTACTTTTTCCTTTTCTTTCCTTCACATATGAAACTGCCTTTATCTTGACAAATGCACTTTCTCTCTTTGTCTTCCGATTCCCATTCCATTGGGGGAGATGGAGTGAGAGGCTCCAGGTGAGCTTGGCTGGCAGCCAGGGGCAACCCAGCGTAGCCTAATCTGCATTTAACAAGCCCAGATTTCCTTTACATCTGATCATAGTTCTGCAGATGCAGAGGCTTGATTGTGGAGGTTTTTAACCTATAAAACAAATTTAAAGTAAGACCAAAAAAAAAGGAAAATCTGAAAGCTAAATAGATTCTCATATTTTAATCAGATTTAATTTCATCTGGAAAAAATAAGGGAAACATACCAATTGAACAGAAGGAAGAAGAAATTGCAGTTGTTATTTCAGAAAATAAATAAATGAATAAATCGGATGACAGATTAATTAGCTATTGTGCAAAAGTGAGTACCTAAGTAGTTGCTAAATCATTAGGTAAACAGGGCAGCTGTAATACCTCTATGAAGGCATATGCATCTACCCTTTAAAAGTGTTAAGATGCAGAATTTCAGTATATATTGTCCATAATATGTTGAGATCATTGAAAAACAACCCTTTCAAAGTATAAATACAAGGTTTGGGGAATATCTAGAAATATTAAGTTATTTTATGACAATCCCTGAAATGAACTGTTGGGTCCAGGCACTTGAACTCACTGCCATAGCTCTTCCTGGCTCATCCCAGGTCACCAAAGGGTCATCCAACTGCAAAAATTACAAACGGAAGAGCCAGGAGTAATCTTCCTCCCCAAAACATGTTTGCTTCTACTTCATTCATGAGACAGAATAGATCCTCCAACCAAAATAAATATTTTTCCATTTGTTGGTGTTTAATGACAACTGGTATAATCTCTTAGATTTGTTAGACAGAAGAGATTTAATTGTTGACTTTCTCAACAAATGTGGTATGTCCCCATTTCTTCTCTACCCTAGTGGGCCTCCTTCCATATCAGGTGTTTCTCTCCATGGAATTTTATATTCTATTTTAATATTTTAACTTTTTGTAGGTATTTTTTGCTGTCAGTTTGTTGGGTTTTTTTCAAGTATTGCAGTCATGAATGAAATATAGTGGAAAATTATCTGCCCTTATTTTGGATAATAACTGATAATTATTCTATACACTTCACATAAACAGTGTACAAATCATGGTTAGGAAGCTAGTACTATAGTTTTTAGAACTATTTTCATAAAGATGCAATTTTTATGAAGATAATATCACTATAGAAAAGTGATGCTTGGAATCCCTTCTCATCAGATCAGCTTGCAGTTAGCAATGGAGAAACAAATACTTTGCTATTAGCCAGCAGTATTGATAAATCTTATACAATCTTGCAGATTTTTTATTAAAAGCATAAATAGAAAACAGACTTTCCAGGATGACTAAATCCTGTTAATAATAGTTCTCTTTCGGTAAACCCCCAGCTTCTCACTCTGCATCCTTGAAGAAGACTCCTTTTGAATCTGGCCAAAAAAAGCAATTTTAATGACATTTTTTAGATAAGACATGGTGCAACAAAAGTTGCCCCGACCAGAAGAGGAAAATATATACTGCAAAATGACTGCATTTAAAAAAACCCATTCTGACTTTTTCAAATTCCATCCTGGTGGCTAAAAAATTTTTAGTCATTACAGCTCACTATGCAAACTTTGTTACTTTTAGGAAATCTGTCATTATAGCAAAATCTACAGCTAAGGTAATATTTTTTAAATCTATATAAGGCCCTTACTAAGGCCAGATGCTCAGTATACAATGCTCACTTATGCTGAGAAGCTGAACAGTTTTGCATCTGCTGGGAATCTCAGTTTATTAATCAGTGTTACAATGCCAATATTAATGAAATCCAGTTTTAAATGCACATATCTCCTCAGAACTCTGTAAACTGCAATGTAAAGCTATTGCACTAGATCAGGGTTTATACTCAGCCAAGGGTGTTTTTAAACTCTTACTTACTTCAGGACATACATTTCTACAGAAGCTTAGTGGTAGCACTGTTATTATTTGTATTTTAAAAACAGAAGGAATAGCTATTTTTCTTTTGTTACAATTGTTATTATCTTTATTCTATTTAATTTTGTTGTATTTTCTTTCTTTTTATTTTCTTTTAATTATTAAACTATTTTTACCTTAACCCATGGCTTTTCTTACTTTAGATTCTCTCTCTTCATCTTCTTCATCTTCAATCTTACTTTAGATACTCTCTCCCCATCGTGATGGGCTGAGCAAGTATCTGTGTGGTGCTTACTTGCTGGCTGGGGATAAATCACCACAAGTAGTAATGTAAATTTGCCACACTAAACAAAAATCTGGTTTCACCTATATAAATGGACAATATGAGTGCCACCATTTGGTAAAAAAATTTTCCACAGATGTGGAAATTCTGAAATTCAAAAATAAAGCACTCTGCCAATTGAGGGACAGCATTTCTTGCATCGTGATGCCTGCGCAGAGATGTTCCCCGGAGTACTTTCATTTCTGAGGCACAACAGACTTACTTTTAAATGTATTTTATTGCAAAAAATGAATGCATCAGGCACAGGGAACACAAAACAGTAATTTTTCATATGTAATATTATAGGTAAATGACATCTTAATGACATCTTATTTTTATGAAAACAAAAACTTGAAAATCCCTTCTTGCATGTCTCCTGGACTCCACAACAGTTTCAAAAGCATTAATTTTAATAAATACCTTTATTTTAAAAATCATTGCAATTTCTGAATAAAGGCAGATGAAAAGACTGTTATAAAGTTAAAATATTCTTGTCCTTTCAGGTCTTCCTCCAGGATTTTTGGAAAAGAATTAATGAGAAATTTTGGATCTCTTCTAAGAATTAGGATATGTGTGTAATTTTACCAGGTTATTTTTAGATTCTGAGGTTACGATAACCCAATTTAAGTATCAGTAGTAAATTAGCTTCGAAGTACTACAAATGGGTTTTGTCATGTAGTATCCAACACTTACAAAAAAATTTTAGAATAATTGATTATCTGGAAAAAGCAAGATGAAACAGCGAGAAAGACCGAAGGCTGAGAGGAAAAAAAAATCAGAAACAAGGGGTTTTAAGCTCAATTCAGTTCTTATTAATGTCAGTAAGACCTCTTCACAGTGACTTCACAGTACTGCGGAAGGAACTCCTTACCAACAAAAGAAATTGAGGTCAAAGATTGGATAAAAGATGCTTTGTCTAAGGAAGATTGTGATTATTATAACAGAGGACAGTGATACAGTTTAGAATACTTAAATTTTCAGTAAATGCAGAAAATTTGAAGCTTCCAACAATAAAGGAAGTTATTAAAACTTTACTGTAGATGTGTAATGTTGGAAGTAGATTTTGCCAGGATAGCTTATTTATCCAAGTCTTTACTCACATCTGTATTTTTTACAGAGGACTTGTTAGTTGAATACCCAAACCAATACAAAATTACTGCATAAATCTAGTGTGTATTTCTACTACCTGTAGTGTTCTGAAGTTTTTGTACGTTTCTTGCGATCTGCATCAACAGTATAAACTGCATACCTCAAATATCTAAAATGAAGTGAGAAAATACTGCCTTTTTATACAATACCTTCTTACTTATTTCTTAGATTCTAAAAATAGCTAGCAATTAAAAATATTGTGGAGAATAAATAATATTTTTGAAGATATTTTACAATTTGGAAGACATAATGGGAGATATATCACTTTTGGTTGCCAATATCATCTATTGTTGCTCCTTCAGAAAATCCATATAATCTGCAGTTCTGATATTTTTTATTATTGCATGATAAATTGAGGTTCCCCAAAAAAACAGAAAGCCACCTTTCAAAGGCTAATATATCATATTGAAATTCTTGTTCTATCTCAAGCTGACAAGAAAACTCCATTTAGCCTTTATTAACCTTTCCTACTAAAATTTCAGGCATTTTAACAAATTCTGTATCTTCTGTTCACTACTTAATACTTACTGTTACCATTAAGCAGAATACTTTACAGGGTGATGTAACACATTGAATATTTCTGTCAAGTAACACTTGGAAGAATACAGTAGTGTCAAATTTTCATTATAATAGAATTTTTGTGCATCTTAGAGTGAAAACATGTAGATTGAACTTGTATGGAGATCAGTATATTGTATAGCATTGTATCACCATAACTCACTAAGTCTTTTGGTAGAATATAAACTTAAAATTTGAGCTGACAAATCTTTAGCATAGAAGGACTAGATATGCTATATAATATGCAGTTGCCAGGAAACAGGAGTGAAAATAACACAGAGTTTAGGCGATGACTAATCTCAGAAAGGTTTTTGGTCCCTACCATGCAATTCACAATAAGGCAGATTTCTGCCATGTTCTGTGCCTCCTTGGGCCATCCAGCACAACATGGAACCTGGTCATGTACCTGTAAAGAGGGAGGAAGGAATTTACTGGCTTAGTTGAATTGTAGGGCAGTGAAGATTAACTAGGTCACTCTCTTCTTCAATACGCCACATGAAGTGGTACACAGGAGAATGTGGCACACAGTGCTGCTTCCCTAGTGCCTGGGAATGTAGGGAGGAAAGATTCAGTAATTGCTTGTACCTTACCTCATAACAGGATTCAACATTTTCGTCCATAAACCTGCTGATTTTTTGAGTCAGGATGAGCCACTGTATATCCATGGCTTAATCAGTATTCCCTGAAAGCTTTGGACAAATACGCAATTTATTTTCTTTGGATGTTTAGATTTATAAATTTTTTTCAAATTATGCAACTTGCAAATTTACTTTAATATGCACTTAATTTCTTGTAGGCAAGTTATAAATTTATTTCAACAATTCAGGTAAACAAGGATGGATAACAGGCTCAGTGGTGAGAGCCAAATCAAGGCAAGTTTTTTAGTTTTGTTTAGTTTTGCTCATTAAGTAAGGATTAAGAAAAGGATGAAGAACTTGAAAGCAGAATGATGCAATCCTAATGAACACACAAAACAACAATAAAAAAATTTCTACAGTATTTTCAATTGTAATCAATGATTACAAAATACTCCCTGCTGTGGTGTTCACATTCTAAGAAACTAGGTTGCTTGAATAAACCTGAGGGGGAACAATACAACTTAGAGTACTACTCAGAAAGGATGAATTCATAGCTGATTAAAGTAGTTCATGAAGTAACTGCCTGTGCCCTCATTTTACTTCCTCTTATTTCTTGTGTTTTGGTGTGGCTTGTTTGCCTGCTTCTTTGTTTGCTTAGAAATTTGATCTGGTTATACAATTCTCAAACATAATTATGATATGATTTTCAATGCCATTTTTCTGAATGTTTAATGCAGTCACTGATTCTCAAAAAAAAGATTGAAAGTTACTGAGACTATAGTCTATGACTTAAGATATATATGAGTGGCTTGTGTGGGGCTGAATTGCTGGCTGGGGTTAAACCTCGACAGATGTTTTACATAGTTCTGTGGTTTCATGGCATGTGAAGAAGATTGTGAAAACTCTAGGACAGGGATCTAATTATTCCCAAGTGAACATAAGAATGGAACCTCTAACAAAAGTAGACCTTTCTAAAAAATGCATGTCTTTATACCATAATCTCAGTGAGAGGAGTAAATGCACTCATTCCTTCAGAGTGAACGTCCATCATTCCTCTCCCAAACAGTGGGTTCTGATTTCAGGACTGATCTCTGTTCTACTATGTTTCATAAATATGTTGCTGAGAGGGGTTTGCAATTACATTTAAACCAAGAACCAAATCAAAGACCTGAGGGTTAATGTGATTGCAGTAGAAATCATTGAGGCTTGTCTCTTCACAATACTTTTTTACAGACTTTACTTTCAGTCATGAAGAGAGATATGAGTGAAGCCTTCAGCCTATTTCTGAGAGTCTCTGTTTTTACATGTCTCATGGAATAAAGCACTTTCACCTTTGGATTTGGATTTGAATGCAGAGCACATAAACCAGTTTCCAACATGTAATGCTTAAAGAGGTTATCTGGTCTGGACTGCATCATTGCAGCTCTATGGTTGTTCATGAGAAGGCAAATTCTGACTTTCTCCTACAAGACTTCTACCCGGGACACATTCCCAGCTACTCCTCATGATGCATTTTCTGCCTTTTTAGCACTTACATATGTGACATGTTTCCTAAGATACATTTGCTTGAAATGGAGAAATGAGTTTGATATTCAGATGAATGCATCCCTCATGTGGTGTCTGGTGTCTGTACTGATAAGCAATTTTTTCTGGTTCATACCAGAGAATAGTTAGCTAGTTTGAAGATGGTTCCCCCCAGGAGTGATTGGGTAAGGACCAGTATTTTTATATATTGTGTTTGCTGGCTGAAAACAAAGCAAGGATTCTGCCACCATACACATATGAAACTCAGTGGCTAAGGAGCCAAGACATTTTCTTAAAAGTACACAGGCATTTGGCAAATCCAGTATTATTTCCATTAACCTGCCATCTTTTTTTTTAAGGTAATAGAAGACCAGAGCATAAAATAATGAAGCATTTGAAATATTGTAACTAGTCATTCCATTTTTTTAAACTCTCATACTTGTTTTACAGGGGGTTTAGTGGTGAATTTTAAAAGTATTGAAGTCATTACTTGAAAAAGCAAAAGGCTTTCTTTGAGATTCTCCCAGAAGAGATCATTGGTACTTTTACAGGAAATTTATTTTTATATTCTGTAGTTTTTTGAAGGCAAGCTATAATGACAGATCTCAATCATAGATTCTGAAATACTTATCTGCCTACTGACTTGTAGGCAGACTTGAAAGCTAAAACGAGCAGCATTCCTTTCGTATGATGAAGTGCCTGTACCAGTTCTACAGTTTCTGTAGAAGATTGTCTATGGAACTGGATGGATAATTGACTTTCTACTTATTTTCTTATGAACCAAATGAGAAAACTGATGTAATCTCCCTCATGTATTGCCATGTATTTAATTTATCTTCTGTTGTTTCTAAATACATAGGGAGCAGACTGCAAGCATTGAACATAGAGTCTTTCTGCTTATTAATAAACAGAGTATTTCGAAGACAAACATGAGGGGACAACAACAGTTAGCTGGAAGTAAATGATTGAGTGGTGCAAGAAACATTATTCTCGTGAGGTATCTGTGATCTTGCAGGTAAAATAGCCCAGAGAAAGAGGGAGACTACATGCCTTCCTTTTATAGTGATTGTGAACAAGAAATATCCTTCCTGTCTCTTTCTCAATTTTCTGCAATTTACCAGGAGAGTGAAGAGGGATCTGAAAAAAATTAGCCTTGGTTCTTTGCCACTTCCTTTGCCTGTTTTCAGTAAGGAGCCAGCAAACTCTCTTTGTTAGGATCTCGTTTGTACAGAAAATGGGGGCTGGCTTTTGGTATATATGTTCAGTTGTCTGTGAGGATTTAGACAGTGCTTTCTGAAAGAGGGATGAATGAAATTTCTGTCTTTTGATATCACTGAAGGAGGAGAAAAAGCAGAGACCCTGTTCTCTGAGGTGTGGTTCAGATACACAACAGATACAGGTTCAGCATCCTCTAGATTAAAACTGTTGAAGATAAATGGTGAAACTAAAGTATATTATTTATATATATAATAATATTCTCTCTATCTTTAAATCCTGTGTGACCTCTAATTTATATGGACTCAAATGTTTGCTGAATGTGGAGACAGTAATGAATGGATCCAAAACTTGGAAGTGTCCAGATATGCCATGAAGACAGGGGAATGCCCACTGTGAAAAAGTCTTAAAAGAATTTCACTTTATTGGTTGGCGTT
This sequence comes from Acanthisitta chloris, assembly GCF_000695815.1. NCBI lineage: Eukaryota > Metazoa > Chordata > Aves > Passeriformes > Acanthisittidae > Acanthisitta > Acanthisitta chloris. The sequence goes on along the minus strand of NW_008690694.1, from coordinate 114,048 downwards.
TTTTATTCTTTTATTTGATGTAATTTCGTGGCATATTCATTAAACCTTTTTTATTGGAGGAAAAAAAAAAGCTAACCAAACATTACATTTTATTTCAATAAACCCACACACTTACATTGACAATAATGCCACAATTTATACTTTTATACATGATAGTTCTTTAATAATTTCTTTAAATAGTTTTTTTGTGTCAATGTGACACTTTTCAGAAAGATGCCCCATTCTTTCTCTCCTTCCATTTTCAAACATTCACTTTGCAGTATAGAGATGCCTTTCATCGTAAGGAACCAGACAGTGACATTCAGGAAGGATTCACAGGATGCCTTTCATCGTAAGGAACCAGACAATGTCATTCAGGAGGGATTCACATAATCCAGGTAAAGATGTTGACTAAATCAGCATTTAAGTCTGAGTAGTTTTTCTACATTTCCTACAAGTGCCCATAGTCAATAAGACCTTCTAGACCATAATTTATCAGATGCCAAGGTGAGTCAATAAGACCTTCTAGACCATAATTCATCTCATGCCAAGGATGAGCAAATCAGACTGTCAAGTGTTTTATTTGTTGAGGGTTTTTTACATTTTCAAATAGCTCAGCTGCAGTTAAATAATAATATATAAGATGGTCAATAAGACCTTCTAGACCATAATTCATCTCATGCCAAGGATGAGCAAATCAGACTGTCAAGTGTTTTATTTGTTGAGGGTTTTTTACATTTTCAAATAGCTCAGCTGCAGTTAAATAATAATATATAAGATGATTATTTCCAATAGCTCAGCTGCAGTTAAATAATAATGTATAAAATTATTATTTCCCTTTACCACCTGAACCACTAGGGTTAAATTTGGTTGGGTGTTATTGTTCCTTGATTTACAAAGTATCTGTCCATCATGTCTCCATTTTTTCTCTTTATGTTATTCTTCCATGCTGGAACTACTCCTAATTTGAATTAATAAGCAATTTTTAATTTCTGATTGTTTTTATCCAAAACAGTTGTTCTGAACTGATCCTTTCCCCCCTCATTATTCTTATAAGAAATATCATACTTATCTTGTAAATTAAAAATACTCCACCAAATGTAATGAGTAATCCAAGTAAATATTTAAGCACATGAATAACTATAAGTACTTTGGGAAGTTATTAGCATCAAAATGTGGCCTGTGCTTGATGTTTTTCTATACTTTGGGACCTCTAGAAAATGTTGATAGTTGCAAAATGTCAAGTGAAGTATTTAACTCTATGTTCACTTGGTATTTAAATACATCTGCTTATTTTAACTGAATTTTAGTAGAGATGGATTTACAAATCTTCAATGCACTTTGCAAAAGCAACCAGATATGAACTGGAAACTATAACTGGAAAAAATATTATGAAAGATGCTAGATTTCCTAGTTTTAGGAAAACTACATCGTAGTTTCAGGCTGACATATAGTTCAACAGCATACATTTCATACCCTGAATGATTTGAGATTTTGAAAGTATTTTTTGAAAATCTCTGTATGGGGAAAAGAGAAAGGTGAGAGACAGGCTTCCAGCTGTTCAAACAAATATCCATCTTGGAAGAAATTGAATACATTTTCTGCTTGTATGTGATATATTTTTATAATGAAACCTCCAAATTGGAAGACATACATTGCCAAAATTGACCAAAAGTTAATACTAAAACTCTTCTTCCATGGCAAATTCGTGTAAATTTACATATTATAAAATGAAGGTTGTAACTGTATTTACAGACTTGGATGTCATTATTATGTACATCAAAACAGTTTTACGGCACTTTAATTGCAATTGAATGCTTACACTCACTTTATGGCTTATGTATGTGTCAAAACTGAGAGGTAGGACGTAAAAGGTTACAGCCCTTTACTGAAAGAGATTTTAATCAGATGAAATCAGAAATTAAATATTTTGAAAATAATTTTTACTTACAGAAAAAGGCCTGTTTATCTGTGAGGTAGATTTGATATTAACAGGATCTTCCATTATTTCCTGTGTAAGATGGAAGAAAAGAGAAGCTACTTCAAAAATTAGAATATAGGCCAACATATTTTTCATAGTGTTGGAGTTTTATTATTCTGCATTGAGGCCTGAATGATAACTAACGTCTCTGAATTTTATAGTTTCATAGAAACAAAATCAAACTAAAAAAAAGTAAAATGCCTCAGAGTATTTCTCATTGCCCTGCTCTGATCTCATTGGTAATAAATTAAGCTAATTTCCTCATTGACTCTGTTTTGCCTGTGATGGAAACTGGTGGGTGATCTCTGGCTGTCCTTATCTTCACCCAGGAGCCTTTCATTATATTTTCTTCCCCCTGCTGAGCTGAGGAGACGAGGGATAGAGCAACTTTGATAGGCATGTGACATCCAGCCGGAGTCAACCCACCACAAAATGTTTTACAGTGCAACTATAAATCAATGCTGGAAAAAGTAGCAAGGCAAGGACATCAAACCAATTTGCAAAAGGCAGTAACAGTACAGCTATGTTAAAATGAATTAAATTTAGGGTCAGGAATCATGGAGTAGAATAATGCAAACCAAGCTACTACATCATTCTGCTTCATGTAGTCTGTGATGAATGTTAAATAGATTATACACAGAAATTTGGACTTACAAGGAAAGTTCTAATCCTTTTCATAGCACTGACAGAGATACACAGCAATTTCTTGACCCAAATATTTATTTTCATAGTAGACATTCAATATCCCCTCAATCTCAAATTAAAGGTAAAAAAAGTTATTCTAAATTTAGTGTCACAATTAATTGTTTTCAGTGCCATCTTTGCTCATCGATAGAAATAATTTTCCTGCACTCCTTTTGACCCTTCTGTAGTTATTGCCCAAGTCTTAAAAATCTGTTTTGAATTTAACCTTGTGAATAATCATTTCAATGCAATCACTGGATGCTGTTGAATATAATTTTCCTGCAATCAGTCTAATTTGTGACCCTTCATAGCTATTTCTCAGTCCTTTTCATTAAATTCAGCCCCTCTACTGTTTGTTCCACGACTAGTCATCCAAAAAGTACTAGAAATATGTCAGCCTCAAGATATTTGTATATTGTAAGAAGATACATTCCCGAGGTACATATTTTACATAGGTCAGAAAAGCTAAATAGTAATGCAAGTGTCATGATAAAAAAAGAAGCAATTGTTACTATATTCTGCAGTTTGTGTTGAGGTCTTTGTCTTCCTTCTCACACCTACACTGATCTACAGTATTACAGTCAACCATCACTAGTCAGGACTTCGCTCATCCCTATACACTGCACACACAGAAATGATTTAGCAGTGCATAAAGATTTAGTAACTTGGTGCATCAAAAAGTATACTCAAATATTTATAGACAAATTCTGTTAATGAGGGATTTATTGTTTCTTAATAAACAGTCATTGTTAAATTTTTATTTCTCTATACAACCAGACATCCTCCTAGGTGTACCATCCTACAGACAGAGCTGGGGGTCATGCACACAGTTAAAATTAGTTGCCATTTCTAACATCCCATATGGCTTCAAGTCTCACGCTTTCTATAGTTATTGTATCTAGCAACAGTCATAACAACTTTAACAATCTCATCAGCATATTGTCCCCCACCAGGGACTTATGTTAGAGTTAAATAAATGTTCTCATTAAATTTTTTAGAGAGGATTATCCACTTTGAACTGGACATACCATCACAATAGAATATTCCAAGGCCTTTCAGCAGAACTTTAATAGCATTTTATTTGGGTAAAAAGAAGTCTAGGAATCAAAGTAACATCTTTAAACACCTGAAAAACCTGCTATAAAAGTTATCAAGATCAATAATTAGAAATAAAACCTTTGACCCAAAGCTACTGGAAACACCATTTTTTTATTTTATAGTAGCTAATCTTAGGATAAAATGCAAGCAATAGTCAGGAACCTAGGATGAAACCCAGGATTCATTCATTTGAAGAGGTGGCCAAATCATGGAATCATGAAATTGTATTTTCTCTTGAAATACAAGATTTTTCTATTACTTTGTTCCCCAGAGGCCCATTATCAGGAACGTGGGCATTTTCCACACACCTGGCTTCCAGTCAGTCAGGATGTTCTCCAGAAAGGTGAACAAAGCCATCTAAAAAAAAAAAAAAATTAAAATATGAGGTTGTATGCTAAATGGACCATGGGAACATAGGTCAACTGAGGAGGAGAAAAGCAGATCCTGAATAGCTACTTGTCTATCTAATGATGCAAGACATTCAAATCAAAATGATGTGCCCAAGACTGAATCATCCCATGTGTGTGCAAAAGCAGAGTCAGTTAATGGTTGGAATAGATAACACTTTACCAGTATTTGTGTGCTTACCTTTTCCATCTGAAGATCCTAGTAAATTAGGGTCCTTTCTGTAATATTTATGTGGGGAAAAATATGTCTGAAAATAGAAGTATGATCCTCCTTCCTAAAAGGTAACATTGACTGGAAAGTTTTGGCCTCCCCCAGTGTGTATATTGGATTACTGCAGTCATTAACTGGTATCAGTCCATCAGCCCTTTGTGAGAAGCTACAGCTTCTGCAGGCTGGGGGCAAGGAGAGGCAAGTGGGACAGGCAGCAGGGGTGGAGGCTGCCTGTCCCCTGTGAGGGTTCAGTGCGGGACTTGGGAGCAGTCTCCGCTTGAGGGGCAGCCAGGTGATCAATCCCATCCCAACCATGGACTGCAGTGGTGCAGACATGGTTCAGGAGAATTTTCGCTTCCCCTCTACTCTGCTGAGCATCTCCCCCTGACTATGCCAAACCACACAGATGGGAGCTTGGCACCCTGACACATCTGCTGGTACCTACACAACAGAGACGTAAATTTAGGACAAACTGAATTCCCCCTCAGTTGCCAGCAGCTAGAGACATTTTTCAAAGGCTCCAGTTAAGCATAACTCACTGAAAAATTATTTCTGTTGGAGCAAATGGGGACCAAGTTGTTTTCTTTTGTTTTCTAGCTGCTCTTTTGTGCCATGGCCTGTACTTAATCCTCTGTGACATGTGGCCTAGTTTATTCACTGCTAATGAGAGGGATACACAACTGCAGATACAGCTATGATACCTGAATTTCCAGACCGGAGGCTTAAATGTACACACTGTGCCTCCTACCACTGTGGCCCCTATCTCCCCTGCAGCAGTTCATTTCTATGTCTGTGTTTATTGGGCAGCACAGTTATGAAAGTCCTCTCCTCAGTGCAGCACCACCAGCATGTGGCTGCATTGTCAGTGTAGGTGTATATGCACGTATGCACACAAGCAGTTTTCTTATCTTCAGTTATTAAGTGGATGGAGATTGAAGTATGGGGAGTCTGTTATTCCCATAACGATTATACAGGTCAGATGAAATAAATTTTTTCTGTGCACAGTGATTGAGATAAACCTGATGTGGCATTCCTCTAACCCTGCTTGTCACCGTGCCTCCTCAGGAATTATTATTGCTGCTTGCTTTTAGGAATTTGAACATATATATTCATCAAAATAAAATAAAATATGGTTCTAAGTTGTGTGGGTTTTAGCAATGAAGGCACTGGGATTTGTTAGCTTTGACATTTACTTTGCTCTGAGGCTAAATGTGAAATATAATACATTTACCTATTTTACATGTAAGCATTTATTTTGTAATATTGAGAGAATGGGT
>NW_008690694.1:107367-108388 GCF_000695815.1 Acanthisitta chloris | reverse complement strand
ATATGAATTAAGTTATGCTTTTACTAAATTTCATAGTAGTAAAGCCAACAAAATATAATGCTTTTTTCACCAAGATTTTGGTCACCAATGCGGAGGAAGGCTGCACAATAAAATTTATTGTTGTGATTATTACAGTGGCCAGGTGGCCACATAGCATCTCTCATGGTCCCAGCTTGGGACTTATAATTCCCTCTGCACCACGTTAGCTACATTAAATCATGCATGGGCAATGGCATGTGGGCCTTTGTCTTTCTATTATGGCAATGCTTATGAGCCTTAGACCAAGAAAATAAAGTCTAGTTACACTTGGGGACTATTCAGCTAGAAAAAGAATAATTCTTGCCCCAAAAGATCTTCCAATTTTCTCTCCCAGTTCAGGAGGGAGTTAATTTATGCAACTTTCATTGCAGCAAGTATTAGCCACCTGAAATAAGAAAAGATAATTAGTACTAATGGAAGTCAATGCTAAAGCAATGAAAGGAAATGAGAACCATGCAGGATTGCAGGTTTCTTTAAGATAAAGTGGTGTCTATAAACTTTAAGAGAAGGGAAGGTAGGAGTCATCCCTTGAGGTCCTAACAGTGGCTGCTCTGAGTAACTTGGATGTTTCTGATATTTGCTTTGTTTTTAAAGATACAACTGTAAAATTGTAAAATTAGTCCTTTAATCTGTCCTATGCTACATAATGCTTCTTTGGTTTAGGTCACTGAAACTATTTACACCCTGAATGAATAATTGCAGATTTTTCTCAAACTGCTGTCCTCTCCTTTTCTCATTCACAGCCATTATGCCTGCAGAGTTGGATGTTTCTGATATTTGCTTTGTTTTTAAAGATACAACTGTAAAATTGTAAAATTAGTCCTTTAATCTGTCCTATGCTACATAATGCTTCTTTGGTTTAGGTCACTGAAACTATTTACACCCTGAATGAATAATTGCAGATTTTTCTCAAACTGCTGTCCTCTCCTTTTCTCATTCACAGCCATTATGCCTGCAGAGAGCATTTTATGGGACAGCAGGA
>NW_008690694.1:69602-107357 GCF_000695815.1 Acanthisitta chloris | reverse complement strand
CCTGGATTTTTACACTGGAAAGGGTGTTGCATCTTGTATGTCACAAAAAAGGCAGAAGGATATTAGAAAATCTTCCTTTTTAAATTTGGTCTCTTATCAAGGAGTCAGTGGTCAACAGAGAATGAAGCCACTACATGTACTCAGTCACTCATTAATTTATTCTTCATTGCTAAGTAAAGATTTGCTGACTTATTCTTTCTGTTCTTAGGGTGTTTTAGTGGAGATAAGGTTGGACAGTATATAACAACTTAAATAACAGCTGAGAAGAATTTAAATGTTTAAGCAATTAAAGAATGATTGAATGAATCAGTATTTAGAAAGACCAAACAAAATCAGCAGTGATACTCATTAGCATGGGTCAGAAACCTTTCAGATGCTGAGTCAGTTTACTTGTCAATTTCTGAAATAAACTTAGAAATTAACTGTTGTTCTTTCTCAATGAGGCTGCCCTTATCACCTAGGATTTCTCCCCTTGACTTCACAGCTTGGCCACATGAGTCCTTTTACCAGCACAAAGAAGGCCAGAGCACAGTGGTAGAAACATGTTGTCAGGAGGGCAAAAATCCTTATTGCAGGTTAGTTCTGCCTCTGGCACATGTGGAAAAACAGGTCAGAGGAAAGGCTTTGTCCATGTGTGGTTGTTTGCTTAAATGCTGCAGAGGGCTCAGGAATAACCAGGAGCAGTGGGATCCCCTAGATGTGTCTCTGGGGGATGAGAGCCTGCATTGGACCTGCCAGGCACCTCTCTGCTCCTGCTGGCACCACACAGGTCAGCACCTTAAACCTCTGCTGCAGCATTTATCCCCAGAAATAATTTATGTCAATATACTATGAATTTGCTAGGTTTAGGTGTTGGTTTTGCAGGTCAGTTCAGGTCAGGCTGAGATTTTTGCTTTGGCTTTTTAGGAGCTTTTTTTTTGGGTTGGTTGGTTGGGTTTTGGGGGGTTTTTGTTTTTTGTTATGGTAAGTTAACTTCGCATTTGATAACAGGTGTTGAACATGATCTTTTCTGGAAAACATATATATGGACAAGGGTTTAAAAAATTGTAAAATCACATGTCTGTGAATTACTGAAGAGAAAGTTACTTAAAGGATTTACAAAGTCTATTAACTATAGCATTCTACTGCTTTTCCAGACCTTGGAAAGCTTCAGTGACAAATGGATGAAATAGTCCACTGACACTGGGAGGCAAGAATTGATGGGGGATCTCTGTGAAGATCATATCTCAGGAAGGAGAAAGTCTATTTTGGTTGATAATAAAACCATATACCTTTTCAGGGATATGTATCCACCATTACAATTACTTTAAGCAAAAAATATTCTCAATGATGTGGAAGCTGACTACCAATATTTCAAACTAAAATTTGCTTTTAAAATATCATTGTTGTTTTAAGCCAACAATACCTTTTAAAATGATGCTACATTCCTTTCTTAAGCAGGTTTACTGGAGCTGGCAAGAGAAGCTGAGCTAACATTCAGGCTAGCACTTCATGATTAATGGTGCTTCCACAGCTTTCTGAAGTTTTACAATGTACTTGACACAGTAATCATATAGGTAGCTGAAATATTCTAAATTATGTTCTTAGTAATTTATGGGACAACATAAGAACTGTATTTGTGAATACTTTAGAAATCTTCATGGAATAAAACTTGGTTTCCTACAGAGTATCAGTTCTACAAGAAGATAAAGCATATTTTGCAGTACTACATAATGTGTGACATCTGGTATAAAGTATTGAATAAATTAATTTTTTTGTTTAAAATGGATAGCTAAACTTCCATGCTGTTGGGAGTGGCCTTTAGCAAGGGACGGGATTCAGATCCTAGGTCTGACAGAAACAAAGTCCTGCTAATGCCAGGGGTCTGATGATTGCTCTGGGCATGTCTCTGCCATAAAACCAGGGTGAAGTAATGACACACCAATCCACCTGGCACATCCATGAGGTATAATGCAGCACCTGGCAAAGGTACTAACTTCAGCATGAAAACCAGTCAGCCTTCTGCCTTGCTGAAGCAGGAGTTGGACACCCAGCTAGAAACTGCCAGGCAGCACTGCAGCCTGTCAGCATAGATTCTTGCCCCATTTGGTTTTCATGAAGATTTTTTTCCTAATAAGTGGATTACCAAAAAACTTAATGAATTCATGCTTTAAATTGTTTCAGAGAAGTCCCGGATAGCTGTACTCAATAGCAGTGACTGCAGAGATTAAGACAAGTAAAGCCAAGACTAATGTCAGGTTCAGCCCTATATTTCCTTTGAATTTATCTGCACTGTCCTCTCAAATAGTAATGCAAATAAAAATGATTAATGCACGAAAGGCACTCAAGCTGCTGAGTTCAGATTTTTCCTCATTTATCATCGTTTTTTGGAGGTCCTAGTAATAGGAAAACCATGTCAGTGTGCTACAATTTTTAGGTTGTTTCATTAATCAATCTTTAGGAAAAAAAGACTGAAATTATTAAAAGGAAAGCTTATGCCTATGTTTTCATGAAGACACATAGAGTTTATCTCCTAGAGAGAGATACTTTAAAGAGAAGTGGGTCTCAAAGGAGATGCATGAACTATTGACTCAGTAGAGAGAGCTGGTGATGAAAAAAACCCCTTTCTTAAAGGAACAGGCTGTTGAGGAGATACCAGACTTGCCTTTGTGCTAGAGTAAGGTATGTCTTAGAGTATAAACTTTGACTTGAAGTAACCTTTCAGACAGTTCATTACACAGCTCATCAAAAAAAGGTAAATCAGAGTGCTCTGGCAAATGCCTCTTGCATAGCCATTAAATACAGATAATTTTATCACAGTGTGCACTAAGGCTACTACTGAAGCAAAAGGGCAAAAAGGTTGAATTCTTCCTGTGCCCATATTAAGTATCTCTGGCATCTTTATTTCCTTTGAACATATTAAAAAGCTTCATGATAACTTAATTAATGGACTGCTGTGCCCAGCTGGTTTTGCCCTCCAAGTGGGGTGCCTCCCGGCAATTCCATGTAAGGAAAGTCTTTGCAAGCTTGAGATTTTGTGAACTTGATTTGGACATTTTTTATGGACCACCACAGATGCAATTTCTAACACCAGTGTAGTTAGAGAGGGGAAGGTCACACCCCAATCCCTGCCACTGCTTCCCTACCCCCTCCCCACTGCCACTGTCACAGTAATCAGTGTGCTGACCCATCCCTTGCCTGCATCTGCAGGAGACAATGATGAAAACTTCCAGTGCTCTTAAATTCTGCTTTGAAAAATGACATAGCTTAGCCCAGACTGGAATTGCAAATGGGGGATATAACATAAATTTGCTGTATACTTTGAAGACATCCTTTGTATATCTTCAGACCTTGGTCCTAGCCCTCATCTCTGAGACAAATTCCATCTTTTCTGCATTGCTCACTCAGCTTTCCTTCAGTTCAGTGATTTGAACATTGGTTCACATGAAGAAATGGACATTTTTACTGCTTGATTTGAATTTAACCAATGAACTGAGTGATGAAGAGAAATTACCTAAATCCCCTCTGAGGGACTGTATGCATGTACAGTAGACACCTGCCTGTCTAAACTAGACTTCTACTTACATGGTCTCTTTAAACCAAAAATTATCTAAAAGTGTTCATTAATTTTTTTAGATTATAGATTAGTGATCTGATTTAGTTATATTTTAAACTGATTTGGTAATATTTATTATTTAGATCACTTTAGAACAGCTTGGTAAAATTCTATACCAGTCTGCTGAAAAAAATAGCAATTTTTTTCCCAGAGAAAATACATATAATATTTTTGAAAGGTGGTCTCTTCTCATATAAATTACAGTCATAAATACTGTATTTTTCAAATAACTGAAAAGAATACATACTGAACTTGAGCTCCGGTTATGATCTGAAGACTAAGATGGACTTATTTCTATCCAAGAGTTAGGTATCCTACTTCAAAATACATAAAGGTTTCCCAAATATTTCCAGCCCCTGTTTTCCACAATTTTTCAGTTTGTGCATGAACAGTGCAACTAGTAGATAGCTATGGTGGCGCTCAATGAGGGAAATGAAGAGAACCCATGAACATTGTTTCAGAAGCAAATCAAATTCAATAGCAGCTAAAATGCTTAGGAAACGTATTGAAGTTCTGCAGTCATCTTAATACATTTTTCTGCTGGTGTGAAAGAATGCTGTGGCCAGCTGGCTTCTTTCTCTGCTCATTTCACAGGACTGAAATGTGCAAGAAAACTACCACTGCAACTTGAAAAATGATTACTGAAGATAATGTAGCTTGTATATTTGCGTGTAAAAACACTGATTTACCAGAAAATTGTAGTAAAGTGAAATCAGTTCTTTGACTAGGCAAAAAACCCTCCAAGATTGGTAGGGAGAGCATCAAAAGCTGTGGAGGAGTTCAGGCTAAATTTTTACTCAGTATGTAAACTCTTAAAAGTGAAAAAAAGTCATTTATGTAAAATGAATTTATATAAGAACAGTTAGATAGAAATACTTGCATAAATGACCATAAATGTGATCATTTTCTTACACCTTAATTTTCCCCTACAATTTATCCTGAAATTAAAACTTTAGGATAAAACTTGTTTTGAGCATGTGGATGAAAAAAGCCACAAATAAGCAAAACCCATCCATCCACCCCTGCACACACCCCAACCCATAACTTTCCTAAAAATCTACAGTATTTACCATTAGTATTTCTTTTAATACACATTTACAATCCTCATTTCCTTACCTCCACCAGCATAATGGATCCCACACACTGTAAAGGAGAAAGGCAGGGTAAAACCAGCAAAGCATAATCAAAGCAAACCACATTTATTTAGAATTCAAATATAAGAATATGAATGAATGAATGCCATGGCACTCACAGCTATTACAATTACCATTCTTAAATGGTAGTATGATATTAAATAGACTCTTTGCATACTTCAAAGCTAAATGCCAAGTGATTGCTTCTTTGTGATCAAAACATTTTATGCATGACATAATAACAGAAAAGTATAGCTTCCTTATTGAGTCAGGCTCATGACTTCTACTATCATTCATTATGTTGCATTCCTCAGACCCTCTCTGCCATCCAGCACTCTGGGGACCCAGAAAGTTGATTTGATCCATTGCTCACCCTCCCTTTCCTACATATTTTGCTTAAATATGAGTGGCTATGCAACATGCACATACCACAGAACCATAAGATCTTTGCAGAGGGCCATAAAAGATATCATACTTTTCCTGCCTGCATAGGCAGGAAACTACAATCTACTCCCAAAGATTTTGGAATAATTTTAAATATTCTTGACTCTCAACCCATCTAAAACAAGTCCTTAAACTCTCAGGGGATCTGCACAATGGTCAGGTGTTGCGCTCTGTTCAAAATGTGTGGTTTCAAGATACTGAATATTCATGCCTGGGCTTCTTTGCACTTTAGTGAATCAACAAAATACTAAACTGGCAAGATATCCAGTTGCCAATATGCCCAGAGGGCATTATATCTACCCATTTAGTGACAGTACCAATTATTTAAAAAAGAAAAAAGGCATAATTATTGAGGTGTGGATCTTTTGCTCACTTGCAATGAAAACATCCTCTGGATTTGCTGAATGCTTGCCTTCCTACATATGAAGATGTATCATTTCATGATTGTTCTAAAGCCTGATACAGTTGTTTCAGGATTGCTGACTAAAACTTACAACAGCTCTTTCTGTAAAAAGAAATAAAATATGTATTTTCAAGTTTGGAATGTATTTTCAACCTACCTGCTTTGAAAGTATATGGTTAAAACAGAGTGCAACAGGAGAAAATGAATTTTCAACCCTTAGAGTGATGCTTGAGACACGGAGCAGAAACAAGCAAGTCTGCATTGAGGCTGATAAGCTTCCTAAATCCTGCAGGGTTTCTTGTACATCACTATCTTTTGAAAAGGTTCATTTAAGCAAGTAATTTAAGGTTGTGGGCTTTTTTTTTCCCCTCGCTGGATATGTGGTCTGATGAGTTTAAACACTAGCACAGTGCTTCATGTCTTAAGCCACACCAACTTAATCCCCTCAACTCATAAACACACAGAATTCATCTGGTATTGTCTGTTTGAAACAAAAAACAACCCAGAAAGAGTAACAGGAATTCTGTTCTTGTTAACCTGCCTTCATTTCGTTGACCCTTATGCTAGTTTTGTCTTTCCCCTGAATGTAAGACATCTAGGCTGAGAAGCATTTTCTTTGTTAATTTGCTCTTTATAGTACTTAACACACAGGGGCTTTGTTGCTAAATCTGGAATTAACTCTGTGTAAGACTGTACTTACACAGTCCTTGCTAAGAGTCACATGACATCACAAGGCAAGCTAGAGGCTAAACATGCTGCTCGCCCATCTGGCCCTTGGGATTATATGCAGACCACTAATATTTTGGGGAGGGAAAAGCTGGGTACAGAGAATGTGTACAGTGTCCTCCAAAGCATATTTATATACTGCATGACCACACCTGTTCCCTGTGCAGCCTCTGGCTACCAGATCTGTCTTGTCACTAATGATGTCAGGCAGATGAGAGACATCAGTTTCCCTGCAGGAGCTCAGTGCCCTGAAGTCATCTGCAGGAAGAGGAACCAACATCTAAGTGACACGAATACAGGCTGGATTCAGGAGGCTTTTACAAAATGTAGAGATGCCTGAGTTTTGCTTTCAAAGGTTTCCAAGAATAGTTTCCCCTAAGGGTATGTTGTCATGTGCAGTGTCAACATTGCTGTTGGTCACAAATCAGATTCCTCCCCTGGATGCTGGACAATCACCAGTGCCTAGGCCAAATCAAAAGAAGCTGTGAAATTGGGTCAAACCTGTACTGATACATTCCCACCAGAGTGGATTATTACACTTACTAACAACAAGGAAAAAAAAAGTGATTGTTAGATGAATGCACCCAATATCAGGTGCCTAGGTCACAAGATAACAGATAAATATTGGGTTTAATACATTATGTACATTGAGAAAGGATGACAGAGACCTTGCCATATGAAAGAGGGGTTTCCTCAAACCCTTTGTGTCTCATTGGTCTGCAAACACCCCATGAAAGGCTAGACCCTTGTGCCCAACCAGTCTGTCAGTGTCCTGTTGTGGGGACTCCACTGAGCAGTCTGCTGTGTTGGAGAGTGTCTTGACTGATTTGTTCAGGGACACACATCAACAGCACATTGGAGTCGAATCCTTTATTACAATTTAGAAAGAAAGGCCCTCTTCTGGATCTCCCCACTCTTAGTCAAGTGTGTTATCCACTGCCAGCAACTGCTAGTGCCCTTGAAGGACTCACACTGAACAGTTTACAGAATAACACACTTTATTGATAAATACACTGATAATAAAAAACAGTGACAGTTTAAGGTTTGAAGATTGCTGGTGTTCAAACATTGCAGTCAGATAGCTGACTGCAAAGATGATTTTAAAGCAATATACAGACAAGCTCTAATCACCAATGAAATCTACCTCAATCTAATAATTTAGGGTGTGTAGAACATAATTCTTACCCAATAGGCATCCCAACAGGGAAGACAGGTTCAGTCCATTGACCGACCCCAGAAGTTAGGATAGAGTTTTACTTTTATAGTATTCCTGTACATTCAGATGGAGTTTGAGTGACTCTCAACATGCTTTTGTTACTGATTGGTGTAAAATGGTCTTGCTTCTTTCTCTAAGATATAAGCAATTAAATATTGAGCACATTCTCAGTGAGGGGTAGTCTCAGTTTGGAGGCAGGTAACTTTGGGTTGGAGGTGTATTAATTTATAATGAACCAAGTTCATCCAAGGATAGTGATTCCACACAGTTGCTGGCTCAGCAGCAAGGCATCTTCTCCTATGTCCCTTGACTGACAGGTGCTTTAGGGCTATATGGTGCCACCCCTGCAAGGATTACAGCAGAGCCTGGCATGGTGTCTCTTCACTCCACCCTCCATTTCATCGCTGCTTAAGGTTGCAGATTGTATGTGAGGGGTATCATTGCAGAATAGATTTTATGTATATCATCTGCATTCCATCCAGGAAGTAGCAAATGCATTTCACCCTATAATTTCCACACTCTTACAACTTCTGTTAGTATGTAAATATAACTTCCCAGTTTTCTCTGACTTCACCCCTGGTCATCTTGCCACTGTTCGCATGGACTGTAAGCATGGGTGCTTCTTATTTCTCTGTACTTACATTGCTGAAGTGGCCTCCTTCTGGCACCTCTATCCTCATATCCCTGTCTTCTGAAGACCTCTTAGTATGCAGTCAGAAGAGTTGCAGAAATTTTGGACAAAGAATAGAGACTAATAGCGTCATATGGCACAGAGGTTCTGGATATGATTATACAGTATCTCCAAAAATGGTTTCTTCTTTAATCATAGCAAAAGGTGGGAGTGAGGCAGACAAGCCTATCTGTGCACTCTCCTACTAGCTGCAGGAAACTTTGAACTCTCACAGTTATAATAGAGCATGTTACATACAGACAGTGTCTAAACCAATGGTCATTTTGAACTCTCACAGTTATAATAGAGCACGTTACATACAGACAGTGTCTAAACTAATGGTCACCTGGAAAAACCATAGTGATAATCAGAAGTTACCACTGTAAGCACTTATTGGTGTCTTCTGAAAGCTGCATCATATAAAACTGAATTTGAATGAGTACCAGTTTGCTACATTTATATATATGGTGGTTTATTGGCAACTAATTGATCTTTCTGCTACTTTATGTGCTCCGAATTGGGCTTTACTTAGCCAAGAATAGGACTCATTCAATGCCTTATTCTGTGAGTGCATTGTAGTTGTGGAATATTTTTCCAACTGTCCTACTAGCTGTTTTTTCTATACCTGGTTTTTACAGAAAGGACAATACATGCTAACGAAATACTGCCTTGGTATTTTGTATGGTGAGCTAATATTTAAACTTAATCAATCATTTTGTCATATATGAAAGAGTAACACCAAGGCAAGGTTTTATTCCTGAAGACATTTGTAAATTGTTTTATATCCTATCTTATGGAAGATCTATCATCTGTCAAACAAAAAAAGCCATTGTTGATTTAGCAGTGTGGCAGCATAAAGTTTATATACAGAGTAAGGCCATGGGGGGGAGTATTACTGACCTGGGCTCTATACTATATAACATAACCCAAACTGTACAATACAGTATATAATAATAATATAATGCAAACCTCTGGTAAAATTACTTTCACAGGTACAAGAAAAAGGTGACAATATTTTCCGTTTGATCTGGCAACACTCAACCAATGACAATGAGTGTGAAACCTTAGAAAGTATCACCCTGAAAAGTATTTGCCTAATGCCATGTTCTCTTTTGCTGTAGCAAAAATACATCCTTTTCATCTGCTGTGTAAACATCATTATTGCATTATTGTTTATTTTTGAGTATTCTTAATCAGAAAGATGTTTCAGGGGATACTGTTCCTAGGAAGGACCAGAGCCTCAAGAGCTGCTGTCATCTGCCATCACCTGCGTGCATTCAGGACTGTACCCCATAACATCCTGCTTTCCCATTGCTACACTGAGCAGCCCAGAAAAGAGGCACATTTCACCATCATTAAATACTTTTACAAAGATCCCCAAGCATGCTCGAAACAGAGTCATGGGACCTGTACTCATGAAAATTATTATTAATTCTGGGGTGAAAAGTATTTTGCCTTTGGGTAAAGGGTAAATGGCCATGCATGAACATGAGACTCACATCGAGTCTTTGATGCTATCAGACACAAGATGCTGCTGACTTGAAAAAGGCAAGCTGGCAGGAAAGGACAGGCAGCATATGGAGCTTAGCCTCTCTGTGTCATGCATAAATCCAAGGGATTAGTGTGAGAGACCTAGTCTTTCTTCCTAAAACATTGGTGCTTATGAATATATATATCAAATTGTGAACATATACTACTATTCTGTGTTTCAGAGGGAAGTATTAAGATTTAAGT
Organism: Acanthisitta chloris; assembly: GCF_000695815.1. NCBI lineage: Eukaryota > Metazoa > Chordata > Aves > Passeriformes > Acanthisittidae > Acanthisitta > Acanthisitta chloris. The sequence goes on along the minus strand of NW_008690694.1, from coordinate 97,436 downwards.
AAATATTGATACATATGAAGACAATAAATGTACATTTTATACCTAGAGTTTCTATTACCATTTTGTTAGAAACATTTTTCATTACTATCCCTCTTTCATTACTGTTCCTTTCTCCTTTGCAAGATGAGTCCTTGCAAGCCACTACTGCTAAGTGGAATTACTTTCGGAGACATGTAGCTTGGTCTAAAAATATAATACATTTAGATTCAGATTTTCCATGAGAAGAACAAACTGTCCTTCATGTACAATGAGTGACAACTCTAAAATTGCACTATAAGTGTACTTAGACTAATACAAAGATCTCTGAATATGATCAAACAAGAATTTGACCACTCCATAGAAATTTTTTTACATTTACAGAAGCTAAAAACAACTAAAATCAAAATAGAAAAGGCAAACTGACTTCTGCAAAATCTATAGAAAGATTTAAAATATTCCATGTAAAAGAGCTGACTGAAACCAGGACTGGTATTTATTATCAAATTGAATGAAAGCACACAGACATTCAAATATCAGCTATAAAATCCTATCCTGCTAAGTTTGAAAATGTTTCTATAGTGCTGACATTTTTTAGATCATAAAGACTATAGCTGTGACTGAATGCAACAGGATTCAGAAGCACTTAGTTATACTGAAAAATCTTTCAAACTTTGTTTACAGAAATAAAAGTATTTCATTCAACAGCAATAGATAAAAATTGCATTTCTATTTTTATCATCAACAGTATTGTGTAGGAGTTTCTTGACAAGTCTAGAATTCACTTATTCTGCATAATCTCAGTAAGCAATTAGTCTGAAAATTCATTTCACTATATTGTTGATTTTGTTTTCATGTGAAACTTTATTGTTTCCATATGTAAAACCCACAAAGAGAATAAGGCACAGAATAATATTTCCTTTGGAAGACAGTAGACAATATATAAAAACTGATCAGCGCACACAAGATACCTGAATCTTATGTGATACTGTTATCTCAAGCAGATACGTCTTTCTTAGATGACAGCTTCTTCATAATTATCTGATTGACCTGTTGGCCCAGAACTTGGATAGATAAGCTTATCTGTAATTCAGGCAGCTTTTCATCCCACTGAGATGCTACATGGCTCCCCAAACTTTCAGTTCTTTCTTTCCTATGTTCCAAATGTGAGACCAACAGGTGAAAAGGACTGTGATTCAGGGGAGGTGGCAAGTCACCCAGAGGCACCTGCTCTCTGTGTGTCCTCCTCTTGAGCCCTTATCACAAAAGCTGCTTGAATCAGCTTCATAACAAATGTACACAGGAAAAGAATTGCTTTGCAAATCACCAATAGAGTTGGTAATAGACAGGCTACATGTGGCAGATTCCCTACTGCTGGTGCACAGATTGGCATTTTTTTTACCTCCTTCAAAGACTCCTGGGACTAGTGCACATTCCTAGGAAAGATCAGTACAGGTTGCTGCATCACTTACAGTATAAAATACTGTGCTCTTTTCAGGAATGTAAAACCTGAACTTTCTAACTTGATAGTGCCAGAGCTTACTAATGGGAAGGTGATGAGACAGGGATGCTTCCTCTGTGCCTGTTCTCATGATGCATAAGCCCATCAGCTCTTGGCAGGCATCTTGTGTCCTGCTGACAGCGCACTCACTGCCTTTGCTGTGATCTTTGCTGGACTTCCTGCAGATACTCATATGGCTTGGGCTGCTGCCGTATGCTACTCCTCTGTGTAGCTGTTGGATGATGGGGGGAAGAAATGTTCAGCTGTATTTAGTAGTGTCAGGTCTTACAAGCCTTTGGTTTCATCCCACTACCTGCTTAGACTGGTGTCCCCTTGGCTTCCTCCATGTATTGCACGATGGTCCAACTCTGTCTTCCCTTCTTTTAGCATTTTGCTAAACAAGTGTATTCCTACGCAGGGATTTGTAGAAAGCTATTTTACATAGAATGTTGAATTTAAACACTTTAAATTATTTTTGAGAATACAAAATTGTTGCTGAAGGAAATGGAAAATAGTATTTAACAGATAATGCCATCACAGCAGATAGAATGAAAAATAGTGGCCATTCCTGACAAATGCTTGTATGGTTAGTTATTCATCAAAGCAATGCATTTGAATTAAGCAGACGAACAAACTGAGCTTACCTAGCATCATAATTTTAGAAATACCAAATGCTACTTCAGAAGCACATAAATAACACTTCACGCTACCCAGAAAGTTTAATATCCTGCCATTTTTTGATTAATATAAAGCTGCTGCATTTATTAATCATGAGGTTTGGGCAAGTTCCACATCAAATTCAAGTAGCTGAAAGCCAAGGGCCCTTATAAGGCAAATTAGTGTGAGTAAATTATGTGTATTATATAGACTGAAAAAACTCACTTGTCTTTTAATAGATTTTGCATAAAGTCCAGAATGACCCTACAGTACATACATCTAACACTAGTAAATAATCTGCCATATGGTTTAAAGTTGTGTAACAAACCCCTGGAATGAGTCTGTCAGGCACTCACCCTGCAACATACCTCCACAGATGCCATCTTGGACCCTAGAGAATCTTCCCAAAAGAGATTTTTCCTTAAGAAGCTGACAAAATTTTAATGAAAATTTTTCTTTTTGAATATTTCTTTCTAGCAAAAACAAACAACCAACCAAACAAAAAACCCCAAAACAAAACAAAACCAAAAACACTTCATCAGAAAATTCCTGTTAATTTCTATTTACAGTAAACACTTATAACAATTCAGAACAGAATATGGAGAATAGTATCATAAGAGAAACCTATTTTCATCTGAGAGAAGACAGAATTAGAATCTTATGCATGAATCAAACATTATCAGAATATCTTGACTGTGGGGTTTTATTCTGTATCCTACTATGAAGGCTAAATACTGGTAGCATAAAATGTAGGCATTCTATTTTTTTTCTTAGAAGCCCAACTCATCAAACATTTCTAAATGCAGCATTGTTTTAAGCACTGAGAAAGAAGGTAATTTGTCCCCATCATGGAGTAATAGTATCTAGGTGTATGTCAACCTCCAGGCTGAAGACGAGTGAAAACAGCAGCTTAGAAAGGCAGAGGATAAGAAAAATGAAGAAGAAACACGTTACCATACCTAAGAAATTATTTCCCAGGGATGGGAGAAAGCAGTAACAAAATACCACCTTACAGAGATATTTTTAAATTACCAGAGGAATGTGAACAGAAACAAGAAAGAGCAAAAGCTGTTTTTACCATTCTGTGATTCAAAATAAGCAACTTTTTTATGATAAGTTTCTTTAATATTTCTGTTTACTTCACAACATGGAACTGCTTAATGAGTGATAACGTCCTTAATGTTCCTTACTGCAATATAGTCATCAGCCTGCAACAAAGTGCTGCAGAGAAGAAAAATAAAGTCACAGAAAGATTAAAACCATACATGCTTTGTGAAGGGAGAATATTTTTTAAAAGAAGTCAAAAAGGATATTTGCATATGGCAGATATCAGTATGTCTCATGCTGTCCTTTTTCTGTTTTTTGAAAATTTATTTATTATCTCATAAAAATTAGTGCTAAACCTAATATCATATATAAATAGGGTAAAAAACAAACAGGTTTTCAGAAATCTGTGTGTTCTTAAAATGATCTTGGAAACTGCATGAATTGCTGTGATTGTTAATTTCTTGAAATCCATTAGCAGAAAATGCAAAGTCAGGTCCTCACATATTTAGCCTGGCATTATTTCCATTGACTTTTTGTCTTTGTTCTGTGAACAAACTTAACAATGACCTGCAATGAAACCTCAGGAGATGAGCTGTTGAGTGTTCTTTCATGGTAAATTGCATAATTATTTCCTATATTCCCACCAAACCCTTATATACTTATGTGTATTGTAGTGTTATGAAAGTGAACATGGCTGTGGCAGCTAGTTGGAAGGGATTCAGATATCTAAGCAAAATGCACCTTCCCTTTGTGTGAATTTTCTCTTTTTACTTGTGGCAGACAAAAGCATATCTTCAATAAATGTGAATGTGAACGAATAGTTGAATTTTCTTCCTTTTATGCTGCTCATGCTTCCAGACTTTTTTTTGTCTGAGGTAAAAAGCTACATTCAAACATATTTTGTTAAAATAAAAGACAAACTGGGCAATAGTGGCAAATGTGCATAAGTGGGCAGATTGCAATGCACAGATAATAAGTACCAAAAGGCAGATAGGATGGGTATTGTTGGTTCTTTTTTTCTTTTCCCAAGATAGCATATATTAAACTTACATTTTCATCTTAAATATTCTGTTCTTAAGGGAATGACCTTAAAAAACCAGTCTATATGATTACATGGTTTTATTTTACCATAATTAACCAATCCATCAATTAGATTTCAAGTGTCTCTCATAAATGCATTAGCAATATTTAATTGTTTGAACAATCCAGAATTTTCATTCAAAAAAAAAATACAAAAAGATGGGAGAAGGAGTCAAGAATTTTTATTGACAAGAGTCCAGGCTTTTGTCTTTTCTGCATTATTTACCTGGGATTTTTCATCTCTAATAACAAAGACACAACATTACTATGGAGACCAAATATCTTTGCAATTAATCTGCTCTCCTCATATATTTAGACTTCACCCATTTTATCCACTAAACTGTGAAGCTGAGAAGTGAAGATAGTGCAATGTGGATCAAAGAAATAATGGGGAAAAAATTATTCTTTCTTTCCTGAGGTATCCCTTGAAGTGCACATGCTCATTGTAAAGCAAGATAAATCAGACAAAAAAAAAAGGGAAAGTAAAAAACTAGCCTCAGGCAGCCTTATGATTTATATAGGTTTTATATATGGCTATTTTGTTCTGCTCAGTGAAAGATACAGAGTACAAAGCACTTGGCATTTCAGTTGGTTGTTCTTTGTGTGATTGTTCCCCACCACCATTCCCCACTCAAGGGAAAGGAGCAAAGGCTGGACATTTGGAGGTATAACTGAGGGTAGGAGAGAGTGAAAGCTATTCTGAAGAGTGATTTGAACAGAATTATTCTAAAGAGTGCTCAATACTACCTTCACTATAAGCAATTCTGGCACAAAGAGGATGAAGAAGTCTTTCTCATTGTACCCAGAGATGTCACAGCTTCTTTGATCATTGTTATGCCAGTGCACAAAATTCAGGAACAAAATTTAAAATTGACAGCTACATAGTTTAACATACAGTCTGTATTTGACTGGAGAGATTTAAATGAATGCATTTAAATGAAACGGGACCGTTTTTTTTGCGGATGAAAGGTCTGATAAGAAAAACAGGGGAACTTTTAAAACATGGAAACCGGGTTGCTGTCATGCTCTCTCAATCCTTGTATTTAGGATTTTAAGCAAAGTACCAGCTTAATAAAGTTGATTTTAGAATACAGGCAGACAACAGAAGTGATGGTGTCTCATGAGCTGTACTTCAGCAGATTTGCGGTTATGCCTGTACCGACCCTTGTTTCATTAGTACAGCAGATAAAAGAGCCAAAAAGAGATATCTTTCCTTATCTGAAGAACAGGTTATCTACAGACTTCAGACTTCTGTACAATTTTTTTTTTCAAGACAAAATTATTAAGTTGCAAATATCAAGCTCAAATTTAACTAATTTTTCTGGTGTTTACTTTACAACTGACATTTATTTTACAAGTGGCATTTTCCCCCAGTCACTTTCAACCCTAAAGAGGTGTCTTGGCAAACCTCTGCAAAATGAACAATGCAATCTAGTACACACTCTGTTTGGGGGAAAGATGTAACAGTATGGTAACTGCTGTAATTGCTGCTGTTTGGGTACCAGTGGAAACTACTACTAATTCTCCTGCTGACTAGACAAAAACATACGAAGTGTTTTCCCTTCATGTTTTCTTTTTGACTTCTGAGTCTCCTACTCTTGAAAGCTAGCAGTCCTGCAGGATTGGGTCCAATAAGAACCTTTGCCAATGAGCCTGTTTTCCAGCAACTAACTGTTTGTGAGCAAAAAGAATGTAATCCAAGCCAAAAGGATCCTGAACAGGAGTTGAGTTTTGCAAATTAGTCCCAAGAAAAGTAAGCTTCAAGCAAGAACACTATGCTTCCTATATCCTGGTGTTTACTAGTATCCAAAACACGAAGATACACAGGTACTACTACAGCTTCGAATAGCAGCAGGAAGGGAAAAAACCAACATATCTCTGTATATTGCAACTTAACTTACAACACAGCTGGCAGTGTCATCTTCACAACTCAGTCCGATGAAAAATTATCAATGAACTCATTTGTGAAAAAACTGAGACATAAGAATTGTGGTGAGAAAGAAGACAACCAGCCTGTAATGCTACATAGACTCCACTTGCCATTGTAGTAACCAGTCATTTCATGCCAGGTAAGTTTTTGGACCTGAACATGGGTCAATCTATCTCCAAAGTTGATTCGGCTCCACTTTTTATTGAGCATTTGTGTCCTAGATGGATCTGATAAGCAGGGTTATGTGGCACAGAATAAGACAAGAAGAGACAGAAGGAAGGACTGATGGCAGGTTGGGGTTTTTTTAGAGGGAATTGATATGAAGATATAGCCTATAGCAATAGGCTCTTTCTAAAGAAAATAAAAATAATAATTTCTAATATATAAAAATATAATAATTTTATTAATTTCATAAATTGACCTTATTAAAAGAGAAGTGAAGGACTGTCCATCACGAGGAACAGGGTAGAATAGAACAGAGTGGAATAGAGCAGAAATGGTTGGCAAGTTCTTCTCCTGCACTAGTACTTTAAAAAGAGTACATTAGGAGATTAGCTTGCTGCTTGTCTGACATTTGAGGGTTGAAAACAATTACAGAGATGGAAAGACTTGTGCACTATCTTCTTTGAACTGTAACTAGTAAGAATAAGAGTCAAGAAATATTTTAAAAAGATTTGATTGCTGACTAGCTTAGAAAAGGAAAGTATAAAGCTTGATAGTAGTTTGGACTGATGAAGAGAAAATAAAGGTAGGATATACAACTTCAGATGGTATTTATCTGTCTATTTATCTATCCATCCAACCGTTCATCCATATATACATATATATACCTGTATATATAGAGAAAAAAGGCAACATACACAAAGGCACACATATAGATACCTGCTATGTGCCCTCAGTTCAAAGAACAAGCTGTTGGGAAGCTCAGTTTCTTGAGAAGCAGCTGCTCAGACATTAATTGTATCTTAAAATTTCCATGATGTCCCAGCTGGGAAGTGAAAACTCCTTCACCTGTTATTACAGAAATATGAGACATTCAGACTATTATGACAACTAATTTACAGTGCTTGATTTCTAAAAATAAAATAAGTAAAAGAATTCTTTAATATCTACATCTATGTGAAAGGGAAGCTGAAACAAGGACTGGAAGGTATGTTCAGGCTTTGGCTATGCCCTGGCTTTTGTCCCTGTGAAATGATCTGTACTGACATCTTAAGCTAGATCAAGATTTTTTATTGTGTGTATGTCCCATATCTTTGCACTATCAGATCACAATGATTTTGACCTACCTGGCTTGTAATGAATGTGCTTTACACACTCATGTGTCTCCTAGTTTGCAGACCCATACCTGTGATGGCTTTTCTATTTTGCTTTAATAGAAAGGTTGTTATCTCTAAATTGAAAAATCACCCAGATATATTTGTAGAACAACGAGTATTATGGAGAAAGAAATTGAGGCAATCAACATCTTTATATGACCATATGCTGACAAACTAATAAATGTTTAAATTGACCTTGATTAAAATATCAAAGTGGCACCAGCATCTGATTTTGATTTTAATACTCAGGGAAGTTTAAAAAAAATACAAATGAAAAACAAAGTAGGGATGCTGCTGAAACAGTGGATGAACCTAGCTTTAAAAAGCCCAGAAGACACAGAAAATCAAACAGGAGCAGACATAGATAATGGTGATGAAATGCCTGGCACACTGAAAATGCTAATGAAGCCACACAGTGAGCACATTCAGAGGCCCAAGATCCCAGTTGTGTATACAACACCCACAACACCTGCACACCTTGCTGGTTAGAGCCACTCTGCCTGTGCAGCACCAAGCTGCTCTTGTGTGGGTGACAGTGTAATACCTGCTCACTTCTGTTACCCTATTATATAGCATGTTTCAATCCCTTCCTACTGCCTTTCCTGCTTCAGCAGACTACATTTCAAACAATTCCTACCTCCTTGATTACTACTGCCCACTCCTCTGCCCAAGGAGTTCTGAAAAACTGGGGAGCAAACCTTTATATTAGGCTCTTTTCTTTCCATGTAGCTCCTGGCTAATCACTGGACAGTGGGGCTAAGCACTGCCTCAAAAATGCTGACCCTTTGAGAAAACCACTGTGTCTGTGCTGGAACCGCAGACACTGAGCCTGGTTCTTTAAGCACTGTATCAAAGATGCTTATTTACTGTCATGTTGTCTTGATCCTGTTTTGCTCTTGGGTGAGAGATGCCCCGTTATTAATATCAGTTCTAACTGGTTTGCATCCAGTTCTGCTCTGAAATAAATAGTTTTTCAGCAAAAAATGTGCAGTAGAATGAAGAGCTATGTCTGCTAGGGTATTTATATTACAATAGGTGTTGACGTAAACCCAGTTTGTCACTGCTGATGATCCTGGCTTTTCAGCAGGGAGCTCAGTGCTGGTCTGGAAAGGCTAGGCAGAAAGTCATTCTGGTTTCTGCTGCGCCACTACTCACAATTCCCGGTCTTGGGTGTCACTGGGCTGAGGTCCCTGAGTGTCACCCAGCATTTATCTCTGTACATTGCCCTCATCTTCAGCCTTCTGGATTCAGGACATCTCCTGACTTCCACGGTCTTCCCTCCAGATAGTTTTATCTTTCCAGACTACCTTTTTATTTCTGAAGTCCTTTCTTCTTTCCATTAACATTTTTGACCTTTTTTTCCAACACCCCACATTCCTGTTCTCCAAATCTAAATTATTTGTGTGCGGAAATACAATGGGCTAGCATTGTCCTAACTAGCATTTCTGCCTAAGGTTTATTTATGGATTGGAAGATTCAGGACAATCAGTTTTAGTCATAGCACTATCAAATTTACAAGCAGCCCATTCAAAAGTTCAGTTTTGGACATTCATCACCCTCCCCCAGTTTCCTGTTACCTGTTAACACTTGCAGTTTAAGCTATTTGACACTACGAGGTCTCTTCTCCTGGTGAGAGCTCCAACAGCAGTCTCTGCAGGCTCTCCTAGAGAGCTACATCCAATCCAGTCCTGCTATTCACTGATGGAGCCCAGGTGGTCTGTTCATCTTTTCAGATGTGTCTGATTCAGTCTGAGATTAAGACTAAACATAGATATCTAGCATGAGCTGGATGTGATGGTACAGGCAAGGGAGATCAATATGAGCATTTAATACAGTAGATGGAGTATAAAAAACATTCAGCTGGCCAACTATCAGACATCTATTTTAAGGTGAGCTGAATTGCTCTCTACAAATCCACTCACTGCATTAATTTTTGTAACTGTCTCGCTCAGAGCTTCTGGCAAGCTTTTTTATCCATGGCAATACCATTTTTTCTCCACAGCAATACAATCGCCATGCTTCCTTACTCATATCACCCAGACTCTCCTTAGGAGACAACTATCAATGCATCATCAGTTCCACTAATAGAAATTGAGCTCTAATTCCTGTTGTAATCTCAGCATTTCTGTATATCCCAACACCTTATTCTCTCTACTCCTGCTTTGCTTCTTAAATGTATTTCTTTCCCTTCCTCGGTTCTTTGATCACTTTTCCTGATGTAGCAAAAGCAATTTCTCCTAAACTGAACTCCAACACAAAATACCTGGTAAATTGGTACAAAATATGTGCTCTTCACATTCTGATCAAAGGAAAGGAGAATGCACGAGACAAATGTGCTATCTATCTTGGCACATTCCAAAGCTCTGAGGCACATAACCTCTAAATAACTCCATCTGCAGTGGCTAAATTAGGTAGTAATGAAATATAATCTATGGTGTTCATAAGAAAGTCCTGAGAAAATAATCTTGCAGTTTCAGAGACAATGTAGTTGCACTGTCTTCTTGGACATTTACAAACCCCCCCAGTAAATATGACCAGACAGAATAGATCATAAAATAGGCCAGCTGTGGTTCTGCCAGTGGTGTTGCCCTAATAGGTGTCACAGAATCTGTACTACTATGTGCAAATGACTGAGGTTTTATTCAAGAAACCCATTGTATTTTGTGTGACTGCTATACTCTGGGTCTCACCCTGAATTAATAAGAGCAGCTGCACTACCCATACCATGAATTTTCAGTACCCTGCTCATTGGTCTGCAAGTATAAAACCCTATCTCCATTCTATGTCCAAGAGATGATCTTCTAACTCTCTAAGACTTCTCCTCTCGACCAAGTTTATCTCCATTTCTTGACAATTTCTGAGTTTTCGTTTACATCCCTACAGGAAATTTGCCTGCATCCAGATCTGTTCTCATTTCTTGATCTGCTCTTTCTATGCTTGTCCTGTATTTTCTTGTAGCCACAAAATAATTTATTAGGATCAAGTATACAATTATATTTTTCCCCCCAAAACCTACCTTATGGCCATTGCTGCAGTAGATGAGAGGTCAATGCAAGCTGTGTTCCTGTAGGGTGTAATGAGTCATTTACTTCTAAAAAGAATGCTTCTAATGTCAGTTTTGTACCTGGCTATTTGGCAGCATTGTAGTTAGTATGTTCAATGACACACCTAGACACAGAACTTAAGCATCACAAACTCAGTCATCACCAGATTTTTGTATTTATGCAATTGCTCTGAATTCTAGAAATTTTACTGGGTTTGACTGTAGTAGAAATAATCATGGGTACAGCGTGACAATTTAACTAGGGATAATAGAATCACACTCCTAGAAAATGTAATTAAACACTGTGTTTTTCAGTGGGTATATATTTTGCGTTTACATAAAGATCATTTACTTACCAAATCATAATTGAAGTGTATGTTGCTATCCTTTTCACATGCTCCTAAGTTAATCACTAGTGGATGGATCCTGAAAGCTTGATTCAAGTTGACATCCTTAAGCTTAAGGGAGGCATCTTTTAAACTAAAGCTTTGTCTGTAGCAGACTTTGCTTGTACGTGAACAAATGCCTGTGCTAGACTGTTCTTTAGTTCTGTTGTCAATACATACTAGTGGGTACATGCAGATTACCTTTGAACATGACATTGCCTTACAAGTGTCTTTAATTCTGTAACTATATTTAAAACTATCAGTGTTTCTTCATACATATATTAAATGTAATTTATTTTATGCATAAATAACCGTTCTGCATTTCAAAAGACTCTTTGTTTTTCCCCAGTAAGCTCCTATCTGACATGAAAAGCTGCATTCTAAGTTGCATATGAGTGATTTCATATGACAATGGTTCAAACTGTATTACTTGATTCATGTACATTTAATTTGGCTGGAAAATACACAAGAGGTAAAATCAAATGTGACTAATGTCCAACAGTTTTCTGTATAATGTACAGTGGAGTTCTGTCCCTCCAGTGGTCAGTCATTTCAAAAGCCTGCTTTGGAACCTAAGCACATGTTGCCTAAATATTTAGTGCTTCTTGTTTGTGTTAATAAGCAACTGCACAGGCAAATTCACATTAGTTAGGATATGGATAATGTTTCTCACAAAACAAAGTTCTTCTCCATCTAGTAGCATGTGCATTGGCAAAGATAGTTCTAAGATCTACTAATTAACACAGAGGACCCTGTATCATTGCCTCTTGTTCCTAATACTTTCTGTATTTCTGACAATAAATAACCTTAGAGAATCTGTCTCTGGGTCCTACGTATCTGTGTAAAACTACAGAAATATGTTCATATATGACTTGTAGTGGCAGCAGAACATTTATATCCTTCTGAAACCCCATCTCTAATCAGGGTGAGTGCAAAGAACCTTAAAACTTTCTAAATAACATAAAAATAAGAGAAATCATTGTAGTGAGATGGTAATTGTAATGAACGCTATTTTGAATGACAGAGTCATCATACAATGTGTTTACACTGTGATAAACCTTCTTGGTGCTCATCTGAAAAAGAAATATTAACTTCCTCATCTTGGTTCAGCAACACTGGTTTTTCTTTCATTATTTAAGATGCCCTCTGCACCTATTAATTCACAGGGGATATCTTTGGATACACACACATATATAAATAAATATGGGGTGCATGCTGAGCCTCATTTGGCCAAAATATGTGAAATACCTTTTTCTGCCCATGTTCTCATCTCATTTTCTGCACAATATTCTAATAATTATTGAGGATCTAGCAGTTGTACCAAAATGGAGGAAAGATTCCTGTTAATAGCATGCAAATTCTGGATGTGTGTGTGATCTATTCCGCGGCTTTCTGTTTCTATTGACAATAGTGCCAGGCTTAGGCACTCTTTGGGTTTGCCATCCAGTGTGTCATGCCTCAGCTGCAACTGTGCTAGCAGAACTGCTGTGAGATGTTTCAGATTGTCATGAGACATCAACAGAACAGCAAATATCTGTTGTGTACTCAAAAATATGCTTGCTTTCCTCTTTGCTCCCTAAAGAGACAGCAGTAGATTTCTTAAACATGCATAAAAATTTGAAAAGCTATACTAAATTGACAGAGGCAGGAATGGGGAGTAGATGTCCTATTCCTGGGCTATTTTCCTAATTATTACACTTTCTTGTGCAGTTGATGAGGGTTCAAATTTGATATATCTGTTCTTACCACTCAAAGAAGCTCATTACAGGTACAGGCACTTTCTTTTGAAATGGATTCTATCCCAGCTGTAGGTACAAACTACAGCTATATTTCATATTCCCCCATTGCAAATTTTGCGTTTGGAAGTATTCTCTTCTAAAAGGAATTAGATTACATTTTATTTAAAAGTACGTGCAAACTATGCAAATATTTAAGGCTATATTGTCAATCACTCTTTTAAATAGACTCACAGATTTCTTCTTTTCATAACAGTGAAATTACCATATCAACGACCAACTCTATTATTCTCTTAATGACTTGCATTCTTACTTATATTATTTTTAAAAGCCTTATTAACCAAATTTCACTCCCTTTCCATGATGAGATATCCAATTGGGATTTTTTTAATATTAAATTTTTTCAGGATAGTAAATATAATTTAAAACATTTTCAAGGTAGTTATAGGGGAGTGTGTGGGGAAGAGAAAAAGATTTTGTATTTAAGAGCATGAGAAACACCTTTCTGGTTATACTGACATGTTCTGAAGACTGGGCTTCAGAAATATGGAAAAAGGTACTGAAAAAAAACGTAGTTTAAGGTCATCTTATCAGAATTGACCTTGAAATAGCTTAACTGTATATATACAAGTGATGTGTACATATAATGATGTTTCAACATAAAATCAAAGCATCCAGGCTTAATAAGGATTTTATTTTATTTAAAGCAATCTAAATAACCCCTCAGAAGTATCAAGCAAAATATTTATACAGCATGATTTTAAGAGAAAAGGAGAATGCAAATACATTATTCAGATTAGCAGAGATACAATCAATCTGGCAAATCAGTAGGAGACCTAAGAAAAATTCTGTTCTATTTATAGCAAAGACTCCAGAGCAAGCTCTGCTCTTTTATATGAAGCAGCAAAATTACAACTGCAGAACAAGCACTTTGTAGATCTATGGCACTTGGCAGGAGATGGAAACTGGTTGAAGGCCAAAGAAATAACACCAAAGGTGCTGCTGTTGGGAGAAAAGAGGAAAAGCAAAAGGTAGTGATTTACAAATAGTGCAAAAGCATGGGTAGCCTATGAAACCTGATTTTACCCAAAGCATAGAGAAGGAATTGTCATGGAAATGAAGTTAAAAATGGGCAGGCATAGGACAGGTTTGTGGGTAAAGCAATAGACCAGCAAACAGGCATGCAGTGTGTTTCCAGCAGCAAGTAAACAAAATTCTCCTGGGCAAGGAGTCACGGCATTTTCTGTCAGCAGGGAATTGCTGATATTCTCTGTACAGACGAGGGATGCTTGTCTGTAAAATTCTGGTTTCCAGGTGCTGTTTTGCCTGAAGTAACATGCTAGTGAAATGGGAGGCTGATGGCTGAACTGAAAGCAAGCCTGAAACTGTAGAGGTCACAGTCTACATGCATACAGAAAAGGTTGTACCTGATTCCACTAGACCTCAGAGGTTAAAAGTGGGTCAGGAATAGCACAAAATAATTAGATGATCATGGTGCCATCCAAGCTTCTGTTGTTCTGATAATGTTTTCAGTGAAGAAGCAGCCAAACAAACCTGTCCTCCAAATGGGGCGAAGAGATTCATTAGTCAAAATGTACTTGTTTGTGGGACTCTAGACATGCAGCTCATGTTGTTGTTGTTACAGCCCTCTTTGAGGTGGGTCCAAAATACAGAGTACATAGGTTAAAATTGCAATGGGAAAAGTTTTTCTCTTTGGATACCCAATTCAGCATTGTGGAATAGTAAAGGTATCAATGCATTAGGATGCACTAGTCTGAATTTTTAAGACAGCAACTCTCCAACAACTCTTACTACAGTGAGGGTTTCCATGGCAGACCAGAAGTGTTGCTGATGAGACTTTAAGATTTAAAAAAGGTTTTCACTTTTGACCAGAAAGGTTTTTTTTCCACAAGGCACAGCTTCTTTTTCTGGATTTCTCTCTCATTTCCTGAAAAACAAGCAGAATTCTTAGGAACATGGTTTCATATTTGGGTTCCTTAAAACACAAAAATAGAATTCCTAAATTCCAGTGAACTAAACCCAGAAACAGTTATTTTTTTGTCTGTCAGCCCAGAAAAACATATGGACTATCTTATGATGTCTACTCTCATCAGACAGCTAAAATATGCACAGAATTTTGCAAACCTAGCTCTCTCAAGTTGTTTCAACCTATCTGGTTTTGTTCTATCCTCAGATGAGAAATTTGTGTGGCTCTGGTGCTAGAAACAATCAGTACTATGGCTCTGCTAGGAAATTCTAATCCTGACAAATTATTTTCCATTACCCATACTTTTGTGAACACTTAATCAGTCAAGTAAAAAAATGGGGAGACAAATTTACATTGTACTAACATCAGAAAGGTAAATGACTTTAAAGTTTTATCATCACCATTAAAATAGAAAGTAGATCCCTGATCTGTTACCCCCAAGAGTAGCCTTGACTCCCCAGGTCACAATTTAAAACTCCGGATCAGATGATGAGTTTTATTCATTTTACCTATGCCTCAAAAGGGAGGTAATACACTTTACTCCTCGGGCTTCAAGGAGGAAATTGATGTCACAAGAATGTATATCCCCTTTAAAACTACACAGTCCTTTGCCTTATTGGTAGAAAATTTTTCTTATTTTCCCTTTCTTTTTAAATTAAAGTTTTTATTTCTCATGTACTTCCTGTATTAGAACAGAAGGGAGATAAGCTTCCTGACTGTCGTGGCTAACCCCAGCCAGCAGCCAAGCCCCACGCAGCCGCTCACACACTCCCCCACCAACGGGATGGGGGAGCAAATCAGAAGGGTAAAAGCTACAAAAACTCATGGGTTGAGATAAAGACAGTTTAATAGAGAAAGCAAAAGCTGCACACACAAGCAAAGCAAAACGAGGAATTAATTCACTGCTTCCCACAGACAGGAGGTGTTCAGCCATCTCCAGGAGAGCAGGGCCCATCACGCGTAACGGTTCCTTGGGAAGACAAACACCATCACTCCAGATGTCCCCCCTTCCTCCTTCTTCCTCCCACTTTATATACTGAGCATGATGTCCTATGGTATGGAATATCCCTTTGGTCAGTTTGGGTCACCTGTCCCAGCTGTGTCTCCTCCCAGCCTCCCATGCATCCCCAACTTCCTTGCCAGTGTGGCAGTATGGAAAGCAGCAAAGGCCTTGGCTCTGTGTAAGCTCTGCTCAGCAATAACAAAAACATCTCTGCATTATCAACCCTGTGTTCTGCACAAAACCCAAACATAGCCCCATACTAGCCTCTGTGAAGAAAGTTGACTCTACTTCAGCTCAAACCAGCACACTGACCTAAGAAATTTGCTGCTCTCCCAATGCACATGAACATTACTAGTGTATAAATGACATGGGTGCATGTAGAGCACATGCTATGCAGCTTAGACATATATTATTTGAAACACAATGGAACAAAGTCTGCATGCAAGAAATGGATTTCTGACAGGATTTGTAGCTCTGGTTCAAAAATACCCCTTAGGGTATGAGCTTCATTTAAAGATCACTTTGAAGTATTGACTTAATAGAACTAAATACATGTCTAAATATGAATTTGCTTTAAAGCCTTGCTGAATTTATGCCTTTAATGAATAAAAGACTGGAACATCTGGGAAGAAGTTATAAATTGCAAGTGCATAGTGTGCAAGGAATGATAAAAGATACTGTGAAGACGACATGAAGTTGTTTGCACACTGGTGCAATAAAACAGCTTACATGATCAATGAGAGGCATAATTTTGCAAGTCATTGATAGTAAATTCTGAATTTGATATGGCACTACATGAGGAACCACAAATCCAGATTCAAAATGAGTGTTGCAGTTAGCTAACCTGATGATCATGCAAATCATTTTATGCTAAGTGCAATTCATTTCTGTGTCATCTAATGAGACAGAGAACACAAAGCATCCTTGAACATTGTTGTCTATCCTAGGACATTCCTTGTCAGTCTTCTACACCAAATTGTGTAGGTCAGCTCCTCCATGTAAAGCATATGTCTGTCTTGGAGATTCTGTTGATTTGTTTTTAAGATATGCCTAGTTATTTCTAGCTTCCAGAAATAAATTTTAAAAAAAAAAGATTAAAAATGTTTAGCATTTTGATGAAAATGGAGGTATTTTTAAATACCCCACATTACCTGCATAGTGCTTTCTGCTCTGTCCGTATTTTTATATATCTTCAGGTTTTATTGTGTTAAAATAATTCCACTGGAGTTAAATTCATAGGGTTTTTTGGGGTGGATTTTGTTTTTAAGTCCTAGTTTTTTGATAATCAACTGAAACTGCTACTTTGGCAATTCAGATCTTTAGTTACTATCAGAATTCACATTACCTGAGAAACAAAAAATGAATGGTCCAGTGCCATGTATCCTTTTGCCTTCTACCATAATACCTGAACTGAGAACTGCTTTGTTTTATGTAATTAATAATTAACTCTGTTTGTGCAATTCTGGAAGAAATATTGTCTGCTGTCACGGTCTCCTGTCACTTTTTAAAAGAACAACCTCATGTAATCTCCTATTATACTTTTCATTTAAAATTTTACTTCTTCAAAGAATAACTTAAATTAGAAAATCTGAATCTAGAAAATGTTTTTTATATCAAGCATGTATGTTATGTGTCTCTGCTTTTTATCATACTGAAATCAAGGGCAAGGCAGGCAGATGTAAGAGAACAAATTCTCATTGGCATGATTTTCTGTTACTGTAGATTTGTGCAGTTTGACCTTAACTATAATGTGAAACCTTTTCAAAGGTAATTATCTCTGTTGGTAGACCTTAAAACTTCTGAGATGTTCCAGAGTGAATTGTGGTATGGAATGTCAAATGCTTCACTGAAAGCTAAAAGTTGCATATCAGAGGTGTTTTAGTGACTTTTTTTAATCTGTTGTCCTTTTTGATAACTATGCTTATATTGAAAATCTGGTGAATGTGTGACCTTTCAGCTTCTTACCTTTAATCAGTTGTCTTCTTTTTGCTGGTTAATGAGGTGCTATGGTAAACTGGTTATCACCCAAAGAAACAAAAGTTCTCAGCAACTACTGGATTAATCCAAATCACTCTTCTTTGATATTTAGTCCACGATGGCATTTTTGAGAGCTTTTATTAGTTCTGTACTTCATTAAAAAGATTAAATATTTTAGTGATGAGTTCATCACCACAAATTTCCCACTGTCTTAGATTTACCAACAGATTTACTTGACTTCAGTCTTTTTCTCCCTGTATCACTTCTTTGTGGTGTGAGAAATGTTTATGTAAATGTAAATGTTTAATTTCCATTGCAACTTAATAGCTTCTTTGATGCTAATCTACAAATCATTCTTGGAAACATTTTGTTATACTCTTCCTTCTTGTCATTATCACTGTTGTAAGGGCTTTTTCTTTGTTTATTCTTTCTAGGCATTATTATTGTTGTGTATCCAGCACTTAGAAATGGGAATTGATGCAGTATTTCACTATCATTACTTTGAGCATTTTCTTCAGATTCTTTGCTGCTGTTACCCATTTAATTTTGTTTCCTTCCTAATTCCTTTTTTCACTTTGCTTTTTTTCTTTTTAGATAATTCTGTTTTTTCACCCACACAGCGCAGTTTGTCTGATAATCAGCAACTCTTATCACAGCATCTCTGATGCTATTGTGCTGAAGAGATTGTGTCAGTTTAATATTGATCTTTCATGCTGAAACCAAGTTTTATGTATTCTGCAATGGACTCAAAACTATTACTGTAAGTTCTTATACTTAAGCTTTTTGCGATCAATTTTCTGTATTTTTCTGGTGGATATTTTATAATTGATCTTCAGCTTAATCACATACAATTTATGCTTATTCAAATTTCGGGTCTTCTATACTCTATGCAATGGATATGTTTGTTCTTCAAGGCTGGACATAAATGTTCTTTTTTCCCCTTTTTTTCCAGGTTTTGGGGGATTTCCAAATTATATGAGGTATCTCTGTGTAGGATTACTGGTGCCCTGGTTGTGTCCTGGTAAGAAACAGAAATCAGTGTTTCTTTCACTGCAGTCCTGGGAGAGAAAAGGCCACAGAAATCATGCATTCCCAAGCATATGTCAAACAGCAACATAATGTTATCCGGGGTTCATAAGTAACTATGATTTTGATTGTAGTAGTCTTTTAGTCTGTAAATGTACATTTCTGGAAATCCTGTTTGGATTTTTTTGACTGTTGTTTGATTCATAGCCTGAGGCTGTATCTCCATTGCTGAGATCAACATAGGTTGAAAGACTTCTGTTGACTTTGAACAAGGGAGATATTGGACATTGTCTAGCTATAGTAGATGAGGGATCAGCACTGGCTCTCTGAACTCGCTTCCCCCACCCGCCAGTGGAGGGGTGTGACTTTTCAGTAGCCAAATAGTGTGATATTTCTGTATCAGCCTGCAGTACACAATAAGCTATAGCCTTTATCTGAGTTCTAACTGTTTTTCAATCATTATTATATTATTTATTAATTTTATTTTTTTAGGGATTCTTCAAATGCTGATATTCCTTTATTACAAGGCCTTCAATATTTCATGTGTTCATTATTTTTCTTTCATAACTTACTACTGCCACAGAAATACATCTATGCTCTATTCTCACTCCTCTCCTTCCTTTCCATCTACCAGAAATTCAAGCTCTGGTAGGGTCCCCAAGGCTTTCTTTCATGACGTAGTGAGGGACTGCAGAAACAGAAAGGCTAAAGAGAAAAATAATTTTTTATTATTATTTAATCTTTCCCTTCCCTCCTCAAAAAGCACTTTCTAGCTTACAAACAGTGTTTGCAATATAAATGACCGAAGTGTTGCCAAGGCAACAGCTAAAGTAACCAAAGTCCTGCACAGAAGAAAAAAACCAAGCAAAAAAAATCCTTACATTAGAACATAACTGAGAATGGTTTCTGGTAATGTTACAGCCATTCCAGATGCTCACATTTTCCTCTTGAAAGGGACTGAATTGTACCAGTGTTTCACAAAAATGTGTGATTATGATCAGGTAATTGACTGAGTGAAGCACAGGAGAAGCAATGTGCTTTCCCAGTGAAATTTATGAGTGTAAAGAATGAAGGACTATTTTTGAATTTTAAAAAAAATATGAATCTGTCATCGGTTTGTTTTACCTAACTAATCACCTCTGAATAGTTAAGGCAATTAAAAATAAATCATTTCAGAGAGTGTTCCTCACATGCAATGTCATGCATTCAGTGTTTTCAAAATAGGAGCTTTGAACCTAAATGTTTTGGAAAAGCTGTTAGGGCATAGGAAAGATTATGATCATTTATTCAAGATATAATGCCTTGCTATGACTTATATTATTGTTTTGCTTAGGAGCTGTTGTTATAGGTTGGAACATTACTGTGTTAGAAGGAGCATCACCATGGGAGCGAGAGGATCCCAAGATCCTGCTCTTTTTCTGTTTATTTCAGCAGTGTGCATTTCTATAGCACCTACTTAAATCACAGGGAACAATATGAAGCTCTGTTTTGCAGAAGAAACTGAAGTTGAAGGTGATTTAGTGTTAAAGCCTGTTTGAAAAGTGTTTCCCTTGGATGCTCTGCGATATACAGCTCATAGGAGGCTGCTTCCATTCATCCCTATCAAAATCATAGTTTATTAGAACTTTTCAAAACTCAGATCATACTGGTTTGAAATTTACATTTTTTAGGTTATATGGGATGTCTACAGAACCACCAGCAAGATCACCACACCTTTAGTTCTTTACTAGTAGGTTAGTTCTGCAAACCTGGAAAACAATGTGTTGCTACATAACATACATCCTTGTTCTGAGCACAGATCTGAATTTTAACTGATTAGAGCCTGAAATTTTGAGATTTCACTTCCAATGTAGATTACCCACCAGCAGTGAAGTTATGGGATTGTTTCAAAGCCAAATCCCAAGTAAACCAACATATCAAGAAGAATAATGACACTTCCTTCAAGCTGTTGTGTGACAAGCAATTCAGTATCAAAACTAATGTGAGTGGGTCTGTGTGAGTTCCTCCCAAACTATGATGATACACATGCTCTCCTGGATTAAAAAATTCTTTTTCTCAACAATGTAGTTAAATGAGATACATGTACAAAATACCTAATAATATGGTTAAGCACGAAGGATTTATTTGTTTCCTCTTCAAGGAGAAGAGAGGTAACTGCTGATTCTCACACTGGCTGCTCGGCAGGTTAGTGACACTGATTTTTGATATTGATCTGTAAATGAAGGATTGCTACATGGACAATCAAAATTCCACTGTTTTAAAGTATTTTCAAGTAGAAGTGTCTCAAATTTAACAAAAAAATATTTTGTATACAGACAAGAAAACTGTTTGAGTCTGTCTTATAATTGTACTTTATATTTTAAATCTAGTCTTTAAAACTACTTGATTTTTGGAGCGACTTTTTTTTAATGACTGAACTAATGTACCTAATCTTATAACTAAGAATTTGTTCAAGGTAACCTTACTATATCTGCAATAAATAGTATTTTCATGTAATCCAGTTACCTAAAATTACTTAGCTCAAGCAAAGCTAGCAAAATAAAATTCAAGGTATATTTAGCATTCAAAGCATATGACATTATCACAGATACATAGAAAAGGCAGAGGTGAGGACAGACAAAAATGCATTCACATCATCATAATTATTCACTGTTTTTAATTGACTTTTGAAAGACATATTAAAAAGATTTTATTTATTATTCATCTAACTTTCCTTTTTCTTCCAACAAGAATAGCCATAGTTTCACTTCTTTTCTGTGCCAGCTTCCCCCCTTGGCTGATAACTGTAACTGTTATAACGAATCTCCTCTTTCCACCCTTAAAGTCCAGATCTTTCATTGTTGCCTCTGGCACTGATTTGGAACAGGGTACAGGGATGAGTGTTACACTGACCTGTATCTACCAGGACAATAAATCAGACATAATTTGAGCATACAAATTGATAACTCTCTGCTACATGTCATTGTCTCGATAGCCCTGACAACAGTGAAACACTCTGACATAGCAGACCTTTAACTTCTCACCATAAGTAAACTCCAGAAACATTTCCATCACTTGAGAAATTATACCAAAAGTTGAACAAAACAGTTAAATATAAATAAATACCAGCTATTCTTTACTTTTAGCCTGGTAATACATGAAAAACAGCATAACTGTACATTAAATTTTAATACTACACCGGAATTTTTCCCATTTTGTGAATCCTGTAGTGCCTTAATACAGACTGTTTTACCTGAGGAAGAAAAGAGGCTTTTAGCCCAAGGAATGACTAAAATCAAACATGTGTATGCTTAAAAGAATGCCAAAATGGGCAGCAGTAAAAATGGATGGATTAGAATAGCTTTTAATGGTGTTTTCTTCCTTTGAATAAATGAGCCAACTGTTTCTCCTAATCTGAGTACTCTGAGTACTTTATGAAGTGATTAAACTGTTGACTAAGTCTTACCTCATAGCAGCAAGCATCGTAATTTTTGAGTATGAAGGCTTGGGGAAGTTTAACACAGAGGTGATATTGCTGGAGAATGCCAAACACCTCAGACTAAATGTTTGCTAGAAACAAAACAAACAGTGATGTCCTGCTCCAGGTCCAGTCTTTTGTGGGTCTTTCTCTGCTTGTCAAATACATATATTTTCCTCCCAGCTGCTGCTTCCTGATGTAAATTATTTAAGTTCCTGTTCGAACATTTGTATTCAGTGGAATTGAGGGATTTAGTATGTATTCAGTTAAAACTTGTAATTAATATAATAGAGTCCAAAAGAACTGGTCTAAAAGAGACTAAATCAGCAACATGAGAACCTGCAGAGTTCAGCAATGTATGAATGACAACCCAACAGTGCCATTTTGAAGAGGGACTGGAAAAGGTACAAGTTACATCATTTCAAACATATTTAGCCCCTGTGCATCTGAGCATATTTCATACATCTCACATGCAGTGCTGTCTGTGATGGCTACAGTAGGAAGCCTTTAACATACTAGCCACATTCCCACTTGTTTAAAATCTACTAAGTAGAAAGCATTAAAGTATGTGTCAAAACCAATGATCTGGTCATGGGGCAGTCATTAAAAGCTGGATATGTGAAACCACAATGCCTATTGAAGTAAGTGATGGAAGGATTGGCACAAGTTTGTTGTGTGTTAGATAGCACAGCCCATTTTTGCACACAGCAAGTGATATTAGGCAACTGTAGAACAGACATAAAAGCTTTGGTACTCAATCTGTAATTCAACAGTTTTGCTTGAAATGGAATTGTTCTTCTTTAGTTTGGTTGGTTTTTTTCTTAGTTGTGAAAATCATTGGAAAAGGAGCTCTGTGCAGGTTCCCTTTTATCAGTGCCAGACATGAAATGAATGAAACTCTGCCAGTCCTGGTCTTTCATTTGAAAAAGTATCTGTGTGGCTAGCTGTGCAATAAGTTTAAGCTAAGACTCAGGTAAAAAAAAAAAACAAAAACATTTTCAATTCACTTTCACTTAAAGAAAAATAAACTAGTGTGCAATTTGTTGTGTATTAATGGATTAACTAACATTTACTTACCTACATTTACTTATAAACATTTCCCAGGCACACTAATAAATTTGAGTATAATTTATTTTTTTCCAAAATTTTTCCGTGCGCAAAGTTGAATAAAAATTACTGAGGAAGAATTTGGAGATACATAGATCAGAAAATGAGCAAAGCACACAAAATTTAGGTTATCATCATAGCTGTGAGAAGCTGAGGCTGATGCAATGATGGTAAGAAATAGAAAGTGTGCAGAGTAGTGTGTCAACATCAGAAACTTCCCCTTGATTTCTCATCTTTAAGGCCACCCTTTCCACTGTGGTTATTATTTTGTATGAAGTCATTGATCAGCATGAATTAATCAGGAAATATTACTGGTCAAGAAAAGAAGATGTGCCAGTATCCTTATGTGCTGAATTTCATTATTACCTAGAACCATCAGAACTTACAAAAAACTCTTGTGACAAGGTTCCTGTGAAATTAAATTTCAGTAGTAACATGGGCACAATCTCAGCAGTTTATATATTTGTTTAGTTTTGATCATGGACTGCATTTGTTATCTAGAAAAAGTTGATTCAATATTTTGAGGGGTGCAGACTTTGATGCTATAATTGTTGTTTCCCTACTGTGAAATTTTTATAGCCATTTATTCTGGTTTAGAAGAAAAACAAGGTCATAAACTGCAGATTCATTGCAACACATTTGTTAAATGAAACTAATAGAGAAGTATAATAAGCTAAAAGCTTTAAATGAAATTCCAGGACTTGGCAGATTTTCCATTACCCAAAACCAAATGCTGAAAAAATTAATTACAGTATTTGACAAGGACCTCAGGATGTTTTCTAACAATGGCTAATAAATGATTTGGTATCAATCCCATGTTCACATAAAGAAAAAAAAAGTATAGTTTCTACAAATCGCTGAAATTAAAATATAAGACCTTGCTTTTCTGTAGCTCTGATTCTTTACACTCTCATGCTGTAATATCTCAATGCTTTACCAATCTCACAGGAATGGAGTGGCAACTGTTTCTGATATTAATCCCTAATTTCTTTTGCAAGCTCTTTGTGTATGAAGGGTAGTTATACACAGTTTTTATTTTGTATATATGTGTGTACATGTATATGTATAAGAAGTGGTTTTAATTACAAAATCTTATTAAGAAGCTGATTATAGTGTCCTAGTCTAATGAAAACAAAAGAATCTGGCAGTTCCAAACATGTAACAGCTAAGGATGGAGAGATTTCTTCAAGCCTCCAGTGGAATACGTTAATGTGGCAGCTTGCAGGGGCTGGGTTTGGTTAGTCATGTGAGGTATCAGAGCAGCAGTTACAAAACCAGAGGAGCAGCATGAGAGTGAACTACCAGCTGTCAACTGTTGGGAGCTGCAGGTGAATGGAGAAACTAACCCCTGGGCATGCTGCAAGTGTCCATGGTGGAGACAGCCCACAGCTGGGCACTGGGTACAGGCCTGACTTGAGGCAGAACTGAGTGTTTGCTACCCCAGCCCATGGGTGCTGTCTGGGGTCACTCATGACTGCTGAGCAAAAGTGGACAAGCCCAGGAGAGGCTCAATGAAAAACACAGAAGGGAAGAGAAACCAGCTGCAAAAGCTGATGAAGAGGAAAATCTGTTTAAAAAAACATTGGAAGTAGGTTTGGAGGCAGGGGTGATTTTGTAGTAATATGAAAATGCAGAATGAAAGCCTTGAATTTATTACAGAAGATAGAGAGGGAATCAAACTGACAACTGTGGACAAATGTAGTGTGATGAGGGTGGAGCAGGTCACTCCAGCAAGGGATTCAACAGACACATTCCCAGTTCAAAGAGTAACCAGCATGTGGTTGGCTAGCAGTGCAGACAGTGAGAAAATACTATGTTTTGAGAGAGGGATACCGAAGATTAGGAATTAAACAGAGAGGGAAAAGAACTGAGGAGCAGTTTTTTTCTCCATAAGATACAAATGTACTAGTTATTGTTAAACATGCAGCAAGCAGGAGATCTATGTCTTTCCTCCCAGCAGTATCAATGAACAAGATACACAGATGAGGTGGTTGGAGTGATAAAAGACAAATCAAGGAAAGATGTTGGAACGGCAGCTGGAGGTGTAACACTTCAGGAGTTTAAATTGAGCATCCAAGAATACAAGCTCACCAGAAAAGACTCTGAAGAAAGAAGGAAATGAAAATAGCATGTAAACAATAATGGCTGTCAGGGTCCTGATTGCACTAACATGTTCTGCAGCCTTGCCTGTCCCACACCTCTTGAAGGTTTGGGTCTCTGTGATCATAGTCCACACTGCAGAAAAAAGAGGTTTGGGGATGCTGCGGTGGCAGTTCTCCCATGTGTTCAGGGACTGCATGCAAGTAGTCCGGTACTGGGTCCCTGCCTGTTGGGGCAGCTGGAGGGGGCTGCTCTGCAGGGGATGGCAAGCTGGGTGCCCAGGGTAATGCCAGGGCAGTGCCCTCAACGGGACTTGTGCAAGCTCTTCCCAGCATCCTGCTCTGCTCCTATGAGGCTATGCAGCCTCCCAGCAGCCCTTCAACGTGGTCAGCCATGCAAACCCTCAGAGAAATGTTAGTGTTGTGCAAAAGTGGAGCATATTTCATACGCAAAGACAGTTAAATTCCATGCTTTAAATGAAATTAAGTCTTTTTTTCCCTCCAGGTTCAATTTCACCTTGGTCAAAAAATAGCAATTTTCCAATTTTGAAGACATGGGTGTTTAGCATATTGTCACACAGGTAATCAAACTCATGCAATGCCATTTAGCCTGGAACTCACAAAAGGGAAACAGAGCAGCAGCACTTGCTTTTGCTCCAGTGCCAGCAAACTAAGGATTAACATGAGAGAACAAGAACAAGATCTACCTCTAAATTAAGGCATTGTTTTACTAGACTTTTAAAATGCTTGGTGGGCCATTACAAGGCTAAAAAACAAAATATGCAAGAAAGGTAGAATAAATTCCTCTGGTCATATAGGAGGCTTGGATATTAAGAACTTAAATAAAGTTAATTAGCCAAACACCTCTGTGAAGCTTCAGCCCTAAAGCTCAGCTGTCTATGATCCAGTGTCTGGGCTGGTACAACACAGCTCTGTTTTGGTTCTGTCCTACTCAGGTAAGTCTTATGAAGATAAAATAAAATATCTGAGCTAAACCGTCCAAGATGAAAAAGTGAAAACACAGAGGGTGTTAGAAAACACAGACTCTGTAGAAGGCAGTAAGACAGCAGAGAGGTGCAGCCCAAGGAGCAACCATGGATAACCCTTTCCTTTTGTCTGACAACAGTCTGGTGTGGAAAAGCTCTACTGCTGCTTCAGTGAAGCAGGGGTGAGCATATTAATGCTTAACCTAGTAGCTCATTAGTTTTTGTTTCCCTATTGTGTGCAATAGCTAATAATTAATGGCTTTCTCTTAAATTGTATATATCCTGCTTCTCTCCATGCAAGATTAAAGTGCAATGAAAGTGACCCAGAGAGAAGGTTAAATCTGGATTGGTGTTTCAGCCCTAACAATAAGAATATAGTACTGGATCTATATCATCAGTAGCTCAACTAGGAGAGCAACACTGTCTGAGATCTGCTGAAAGAGATACAGAAGCATGAAATACAACTGTAATGAGAGACACTAATTACTCTCAGACAGACTAGACAAATGTCATATCTGGATGTGAAGCAGAGACTTTTTGGATAACAGTAGCTCCAGCAAGAGGGAGCCAGCTGATTAGGGAAGCTGTAATGTCCCGGTCTGCTCAGTGGGTTGAGGGGAAGGTAATTTTGAATTACTCTGGGCAGTGCCTGGGAGAAAAAACACGGTTCTCAAAAGGTTTAGCAAGAAGTAATTTTTACTTATGAACTTTGAGTCACCCGTGTGGAGTGAGACACTTGGCAAAAAAAAGCAGAGCAATAAACTTCACGGTATTCAAACAGTGCAAACTTTAACTCAGCACACCTTGAGAGAGCAAAGCGCTTAGATCACGGCACTTACCAAGTCATTAAGGGGATACTGCTCAGTTGGGCTTGTAACTTAATATATTGTGAAGGAGAAAAGAATAGCGAAAAAGAGAAAAGTAGAGAGAGAAACAGAAAAACAGATGAGAAAGAGAGATAGATAGCCACCACCCATGGATCCAGTCTGGTCCCAGCAGCTTTGAACCCAGAGGAGTGGAGCACCACACGGCACACCTCTTGCTGTCCTTTCCTCCCTTCCCTTCACCCAGGGCCCATCCCAGTGTGAGGTCACACTTTTATCTGTGCTTTAGGCAGAGCCAGGAGCTTCGGCATCCATCTCAGGGCTTGCAGCAAGGCCATGTGGTCACTGCCACCATTTCAGGGCTCACGTCGGGGCCATGTGGTCACCAAGGTCATTCCAGTGCAGACCTGCAGTTACCTGCTAAGGCTCAAGGGGGCTGTGGGGGGAAGCAGCTGCCGCCCCACCTATGCAGAGCTCGACCTGTTCCCCCTACTGCTTTCCTAACTGGTTGTTTTGAGCCAAGCAACCTTTCCTCCGGCCCCTGGCAGGACCCCAAAGTAGGAAATGCAACCTTGGGCTGGGTTGCAAGTAATGCACAGGTTCTGTTTGAATGTGCTCCAGGCAAAGGGCAAGTCTCTAGTACTGCCATTGGGAACTGCCATTAGAAATAATAATAATAATAAAGGCAAACAG
>NW_008690694.1:53421-69572 GCF_000695815.1 Acanthisitta chloris | reverse complement strand
GCAGGAACTGAATTTACCCCATAGGGGTCTTTCAACTCTCACTGCCTTCTCTACTGAAAAGTCCTTCACTGGGTGAAACTGGACTCAGTCTCCAGGTCAGCAAAGATCTTATCATAGGCTTTGCTAAAGAAGGGTCAGGTCCATGATCAGGGTGTCCTGTGCCTCAGAGAGTATATGGACTGTGGGACTCCTTGATTTTGGAAAGAATTTAACACAATAAAAACTTCACAAATAAGAGCAAAGGGGAAACCTGATCATTCTTTATGTTCAAGGAAGGCTTGTTGTCTATACCCCACTCCCTACCCCCCCTCCAAGAACAAAAAAAGCAATCCAGAGAGAGTCATCTGTAAACGCAAAATTTTAAAAGGTCAGATGTGATGTTCTCAGGCAGGTTTTCATCATTCAATTCTGCATTACAAAAGCAAGCTAATGTTTCGTTTCAGCTCTAAGGCAGTGTCTCTGGTTTCCTCTCTTTAATTCCTTTCCAGCCCTTGCTGGACAGCCATTGCACTGAGCATCATCAGTTGATGATGCTGAAGTTGGCTGGCTTGGCAGATGCTCCCAAGCTGCTGCAGCAATCCTACATCAGCTCTACCACTGCCTTCCCCAGACTGATGCTGCTACTTCTCCACGCAGAGCTGATCTCTCCTTAGTGCAGAGCTCCTAGTGTGGCTGTCCCCTCCTGACAACCAGGGACAGTAGAAGGCAGAGGAAAAGAAGAAAGGACAAAATGTTGAAAGGTGTCTGATGAGGTTTTGAAAAGACACCTCAATATATCAGTTTGCCACACTAATTAAAACACATGTGAAAAGAGTCCTAATATAGTATATGCTTAGGCATTCATAATTTGTTTTGCTGGATGGGTCTTACTGACTACAGTTTAATTTTGCATAATATCTTTCAGGTCTTTAAATGGTTTTTAGAAATAAATAACAGGGAAAAAAACCTCCAAAATATAGAAGCATAGAGATGGAAGAATTTGGGTGGCTGAGTAGGCAGGCAAAGAGGAGATAAATGTTTCAGCTGAAATTTGAAAATTGAGTTGATGGGGCAGAGATCCAGAGAAATGCTTTCTGCAGTATATTTGTATTACATGGAAGAGATATAGATATAGATATATATAGACAGATAGATATATATAAAAAGAGCTTTTGCAATGTGACAGCTATCATTATATAGACAGATAGATATATATAAAAAAAGATCTTTTGCAATGTGACAGCTATCAAGCTTTCCAGGCAGTCAGCTGCCTGAGTGTGTTCACATGGGAATCTGTACCCCTTGGAAGCTGAAAAAAAAAGCTATGTGAAGTTGCACAAAGTTTTGCAGTGGAATCTGTTCTGCATCATCTCTGTTTGCTTTACTTGTACTTGTGTTTTGTAATGACATGCATTATCACACACCAAAGATATTTGTTCCTACTTCTATTTTAATTTTCACTGGATTACATAATTCGTTTTTTGTTGGTTGACCATAAGTTGTTATATCACAAAGCCAAGCAGAAATGCTGTAGAGAAATCTTGTTCAAATTGATACTAAGGAGCTGTAGTGATAACCATGTATTCAGTGCCATACATTGGCAAAGATTATATGCTAATATTATCCATTGCCAATCACTTCATGCACAGCCACTCATTTATTCAGGAACTACTTGACAATTTTAAGCTGCTTTATACTGTGTGGTTTACATCTGGATAGCTGTGGCTGAATCTTCTATTCAGTTGTCTGAAAATGAGGCCAAGCCTTTCCCTAGATTTATGCTCATTCCTAATTATTTGAAGGCCTATGAAGCACTGTTAAAAACACTTTGTTTTTAAAGCTTCAGTTCTATGCATACTATATTTAATAAGTTTCTGGTTTTTTACTGTGTAAGAAACCTCAGGTATTTCTGTACTCTGATAAAGTCATAAAATGAGGGCAAGGCTGGAACTGCATGTGTGCTCTCCTTGAACACAGACTGATAGAAGGCACACCACTTCTTGACAGGACAGTGGTGCAACTGCTTTTCTCTGCATTACACCATGACAACCTGGTTGCTGAGTGAGTGGCAGGTAAAACAAACATCAATACCTCGCGGAGGGAGGGAACTGGATATGGATGCTGTGCTTTGAATTTAGAAGATCTTGATGGTGAACATGCATATGAACACAGCGAAGGAGCTGGCATGGATATGTCATATGCAGGAAGTGAGACCAGGCAGACTTGCATTAAAATTTGTTCTGAATATTTCAGGATGTGTTTGATTTTCAGGATTTCACTCCTAAGAGTCTTGAAATATTTTACATTGTCAACTCTTCATTAATACCTTTCAATTAAGTCTTGTGGATTTAACTTTCTGATGGAGATTATCTCCTACAGTCAGAAGCAGAGCTGCAGCTCACTCCAGACATGCTAGAGCATCTTGAAAGCTTCTTGGTACTGATGTGCTGACACCACATTCTGTGCAAGTTAGCCAACAGAATATTTGTGCAAGTCCTGGGCTGATTTTGAGTTCGTGCTGAGCTCTGTACTGTAGCAGCATCACTATTTCTGTACCTGGGCTCACTAGTTTTCATCTAGCACAGATATAATTACCTCTGTAATTATACTTGGTTTACAATTTACAATGAGATGCCTTTCATGATCCTTCCCCATCATTTTGCTTTCCTAGCTTTCAAGGCAGTTTGCAAAGGAAATATAGTGTTGTCACTTCTACTTTGTCTGTAAGGAAACTGAGGCCAAGGGCAAATGCCTGTAGTCGTATGGCAAGCCACTGACTGAACCAGAAATAACATCCAGAAATCTTGCTTGCAGTTCAGATCCTGATCTCCTGGCCCATGTTGCCACCCACACATAGATTAAGAGCTGCACATTTCCACAAAAATGAGAGGCTAAATAGTCCACAATAGCTCTAACGTGTGTCCCAATATTCACCTACCAATAAAGTAAATGAATGGCATGGCCAGACTGTGTAATATGTGCAATATACAAATTTATTCTCTATTTCAGTATGCCAAAAGGGAAGGCAACAAATAAAAATAAGCAAATCTTTTCCTTTATTGTAGAGAGGCTTAATAAAATCTGAAGCATAAACACTGTGTCATATGTAACTGATCATAGTATTCTGTAAACAGACTCTATATTATAGAAGAAAGTACAGCATTTTGTCACAGATTGAAAAACACACATCCTGAAAAATCTATATGCCTCTGGTTCAACTTAGCCTCCAAAATGACAAGCCTGATGTACTATTGCTATCCATGTTCACTTGTAGTTTAGGAAAATAAAACTGTGTATTTGAAAAAAAAGAAGCAGATCTGTTTTACAGGATCTTAGTTCAAGATTCAGTGTTTTTCCTACAATTTTGTCACAGATTGAAAAACACACATCCTGAAAAATCTATATGCCTCTGGTTCAACTTAGCCTCCAAAATGACAAGCCTGATGTACTATTGCTATCCATGTTCACTTGTAGTTTAGGAAAATAAAACTGTGTATTTGAAAAAAAAGAAGCAGATCTGTTTTACAGGATCTTAGTTCAAGATTCAGTGTTTTTCCTACAAAATCTCAGACAGATCTGTTTTACAGGATCTTAGTTCACGGTTCAGTGTTTTTCCTACAGAATCTCAGACACCTCAAGGCATTACAAGGAGTTGTGTTTTTCAATATTATTTTTGGCACTTTTGATTTTTAAAAAATCACAGAACTTTGAATACAGTTTCTATTTCACTTAAATTGTGTAAAAATATTTAAGTGTCACCTAAACACTGTACTTGCATCGAAAGGCATCAATATTTTGAATCGGTATTAACTTGTTTTCTTCAAAAGCATTTTTGTTGATTTTTATTTATTTTAAATGTAAAATAAATATTCTGAAATGTGTAATTCAATTTTTTTTGATTCATTATATGAAACAAACTAGGGTAGGTAGCATGTTGTCCAGCTTTGGAGTAACAACTTTGGAGGAATCAACTCCCAGTACACAGGCTTATTTCCCCATACAGAGCTTGTTTACACCTGCTCCTGAGGGACAAAAGATGAAAAAGTATTTCTTTCCCTTCAGAGGATATATGTGTCTTGCCAAACAACCTTCACTGAGCAGTATACATATGAGTGTGCAGAGAACTGGCTCCCATGATGAGCTATTATAATGAATCAAAAGAAATCGTAGAGGCAGTACAATGGCAATTGAAGGTTTTTCGGTGGTGCCTCACATATTTGCACTTCAGAACAGAAACTAAAAACATAAAGTGACGCACAGAAGTGCAGTGAAGTGTCTAAAATATGCACTGACGTTTTAAGAATATGCCCACAGAATATTAAATAAAGGCCTGAGTTTATATTGCTGCCGACTTCTGTTCTGCTTTAGAAGCAATAAATGTCTTGAAGGTTTTAGGGCACCGAAGCACACATGCTGGTGAAAAGATGATTCCTGAAGAGAATGGGAACTTTTAAAACATGCCAGAAGTTCAGTTTCTAATTTTTAATAGCATGGTCTAATTTTTAATATGAGCTTTTCTTATCACCTAACAAACTGTATGCAACAGTGTGGACAGGAATGCTGCTCCTGGATGAGTATGGAAACTTCATATCCCACTGTGCTAAAGCTGAGATCTTGATATTTAATCCCACCTTTCTTGCTTGCTTTTATCACTCCTTCTCAGTTTTGTTGTCATTCACCTCTACAATTGGAGCAGGAGACCTGTATCAGTGTTTGATTGCCCTTGGTCTCTTCCAACTCTCCATCAGACAGTTATCCCTGACAGCACCTGCAGAGTGCTGCCATTTCTCCATGGCTGGGTATGCTCCTATGGTTGAAGTGCAGCTCCACTTCTCAGGCTATTCCTGTATTATCCTGAATTTGCTTTTATCCTAGTAAATTCAAGTAAGCCTGGAAATATTGCTTCACACTTGACCGGGATTATTTATAGTAGTAACTAGAGAGTTTTTTGGCAGGAATTTGGCCAGAAACAGCTAATGCTCTCCAGAGTCCTCCCTTGCCACAGCTCAGCAGCTGGAATGGGACAGGAGTCACCCTCAGTAGGCAGCCTGCAAGCCATTCATTAGATGGACCCTATGCTAGTATGTAGCCACTGGGTCTAGTTTGTATGCTGGTAACAGAAGAGTCCCCTAAACAATTATTTCCAGTTATACCATCTGCTTTTTTTTAACTGATTTTGCTTTGTTTTTGTCCTATGGCACATCTTGATATTTACATCTGTCTATAGGGCCTGTGTCATCTACAAGTAACTATGAGTGCAAACCGAGAAATTAATAACTTAATAAGTAAATAGCTTTTCAGACCTTCCTTGCCATTCCTCATCACCCTTGCTTACACCCTTTTTATTCTTCCATTTCTCATGTTCATCTTTGTTTCACTTCATTAGATTGTAATGTTTACTTCTAAATTGCTTAGAACTCTATAGATTAAAATAGCCTTGTTACAGATGTATTATAGGGCTTTGAAGATCAGCCTGTAAAGATCTTTAACTCATTCCACTGATATGCTTTGAGTAATCCAGTGACTGGTTTGTCAAAAATCAAAGATCCACCTGGGCTTTGCTGGTCCCTTTAGAGAATGCTTTCTTGTAGCTATGTCTCATACAGTCAGTATAATATCTATAACAGCTTTTGAGTAACTAAATGAAATGACCATGAACCAAATTTCGGTTTCAGTAATTAGGCTGGGCCTGTAACAAAAGTCCAGAGTGTGACTCAAGATGAAGCCTCTGAAATCAGAGGAAGATTCCTTAACAGCTCAGCCCATGTTATGTTCTTATCGCTAGTATTAATAATTTAGTAACTATTTATAAATTATGTATAAGTGTTCTCTTACTAAAGGGAGCAGTCTTTATGGATATCATGAATTTCACATATATTTTTGAAATCCACATTGGGCATTTAGCAAAAAGATGAAGTATACAAATAATAAAGCAGCTATTGTCTAGCAGCAGGTTCTGCAGGACAGGATGCCTGTTCCTGGTGGGAGCATCAGGGAACAGATTTCACTGCAACCCTGCAACATGGTAAACACTGCAACAGACTGTCTGCACCCATTACATGCTTCAGTGCCAGGGACATCCCTGATCTGGACACATTCTGCACACAGATGGTCCCAAGTGGAACTACAGCCAAAGGCCTTCCCCTCTGAACTGGTGCTACATGTCACATTTGTGATATGGAGCTGCGATCTCATGTGAGAATTTTTCTTTGAATATTTTACCGTACATTTTTTTAGAAGATTTACCAAGATTGTAATTTCAAAATGGTTGTAAACCAAGCCAGCCATGTGCCCTGGTAGCAAAGAACTTCCCCCAGAACTGCAGCAGCAGGACTGCAGACAGGAGGTTGAGGTGATCCATCCTTTTTTCTTTGGCACTTGTGACACCCAGACAAATTGCTGCATGCAGTTTGGAGCTTCCTAGCACAAAAAGGACACTGGCAGACTTTAATATGTCCAGTGAAGGGCTACCAGGATGATGAGGGGCTGGAGCACAGTAAGTACAATGAGATGCTGAGAAAGCTAAGTCTTTTCAGCCTTGGCTATAGAAGGTTAAAGGCAGACCTTCCTGCTGTCTTCTGTTGCTTCACGGTAGGGTGAAGAGAGCAGAGAGTGAAATTCTTCTCAAAGGTAGCACAGTGGTAGGATAAGAGGCAAAACACAAGCTCAACATGTGAAATTCTTTTAAATATAAGGGAAACCTATTTTACTATGAGAGTGGTCAGACATAGAACAGGTTACTCAGGGAGGTTGTGGAAATTGGTCATATTTGACATACTCAGATTTGGCTGGGCAAAGCACTGAGCAACCTGACCTGACTGGAGCTGCTTGGAGAATGTTGAATTAGACAACCTACACTGATCCATTACAGGATAAATTATTCTATGATTTCAAGAGAATACAAGTATATTCATGGGGTGCATCAAAATAAACATGGCCAGCAGATTGAGGGAGGTGATTCTCTCCTTCTGCTCTGCTTTTGTGAGACCTCACATAGACTACTGCATCCACCTCTGGAGGCCCCAGCATGAAAAGATATGGACTCATTGGAGTGGGTCCAGAGGAGGACCATGAAGACGATTAGAGGGCTGGAGCATGTGCTATATGAGGACATGCTGTGAGTGTTGGGGTTGTTCAGCCTAGAAAAGAGAAGTCTCCAGGGAGACCTTAGAGCATCTTCCAGTACCTAAAGGGGGCCTACAGGAAAGATGAGGAGGGAATCCTTTATCAGGGGCTGTAGTGATAGGATGAGGACTAGTGATTTTGAACTAAAAGAGGAGAGCTTTAGATTAGATGTGGGAAGAATTCTTTTCCTGTGAGTGGTGAGACACTAGAACAGGTTGCCCAGAGAAGTTATGAATGTATGCCCCATTCCTGAAGGTGTTCAAGGCCATGTTGGACGGGGTCCTGAGCAACTTGATCAAGTGGGTGGCATCCCTGTCCGTGGTGGATGAGTTGGAACTAGGTGGTCTTTAAGGTCCCTTCCCACCCAAATCATTTTGTGATTCAAAATAATTGCTTCAAATGCAAAGAAACAGTCTCAAAACTACTATACATAATATCCATATATATGCACAAAAGGAATAAAAGAGAAATAAAAATTATGTCAATATCTACTTCATTGTTTCATTCCCACTGAAAAGAAATAATCTTGCCAATTTTCTAATACTTTATATAGCATTAACTCAATAGAATACAGAAAAGTAGCATCAACATAAAAGTTCTTAATATTTTGAAAATATGTGGATTTCTGCTTTGAATCTCTGCTTCAAAACTGAAAATTAGGGCAGTCTATAAACTCCATGGCTAATTTAAAGTATTATAATCTAAATCAAATTCAGCTTCATCGTCTTAAAATAAGCATGTTCTGAACATCTGTCATATCATATCTGAGCCAGATGTATTATAGACTTGCAGCCACTGAGGAATCCTGTAGAGTTTTTCCTCCACTTGTTACAAGAAGCAACTCTATACAAACCAAATGCCTCCACGTTTATGTATCCATGTGTATGTATGGGATTTGCAAAAGATACATTGGGAAGGAAAATTACACTGCATCTCAAACCTAATAGACTGTCTAGAAGAATGAGGCCCAGTTACCATATTCACAGGATGGAAGTGGAGAGTGGGAGCAAAAGAAGTTTCTTTCCAGTCCTGATATTTAATCTAAAAGCCATTTTTCCTGTAATATGCTTTGTGTTAAATATATAAACTGGACAAAGACATAGCTAAGAGTTGAATGTAGAGATAAATGTATAACTAGCTTAACCTGTCCTAAAAGGAACTTGAAGATTCTTCCCAGTTTTTTACAGAATTGGAAGCTTCTCTAGTCCTAAAAGGAACTTGAAGATTCTTCCTAGGTTTTACAGAATTGGAAGCTTCTCTGTAAGTACCTATGCAAATTTTTAAAGAACATATCAGTGTTTGAAGCTCAAGAAATGCTCAGATGATTAAATGTCTAAAAAAAAATATTAAAAATACAGAAATCAAGCTCTGTAAAACAGAAACCAAGTACAGTAAATGAAGAGTGGAATTTTCAAGACATTTCACTAGGTTTACCATGTCTATGATTTGCCCTTAAAAAAAGATGTCTTTTTCCTTCACTTTCAGTTTGGTGAGGGAGTAACCTGAACTGTCATAATGATTTCCAAAACCAGCTTCTTCAGCTCTGTAATGGGGTAAATATGTTGCATCCCTGGGGAAACAATGCTAGGATTACGCTGGTCCTCTATAAAATTAGTCAGCTGTCTGGCGTTATTATAGACATCAGCAAAAGAGTACAGCTGGGCTTGCTGAAGGGTCTTCAGACTGTTACTAGTCTGCTTTAATACAATAAACATTTTTTAAATGGAAATGTGCACACAAGTCTGCTTTAATACAATAAACATTTTTTTAATGGAAATGTGCACATAAGTAAAAAATGAGCTCTGTATCTTCCCTACTGTAATCCTGCAGTACTGTGATTGCATCACTGATTATGATGACCTGCTGCAGACAAAAGAGACAGTGGTGATCCATAAAACAGTAAAATTAATGTAGACATCAGCAGCAGACTCAAGGCCAATATTCAGCCCTCCAGGCTGGACCTCCATCTTGTTAATATGTGGGCAAGACTTTACTGAAGCTGAAATGCTGTCTGGGAAATGTGCTGCATTGTCACGATTTCTTTCCTATTTAAAACTAAAGGCAGTGGGAACCAGTGGATGGATGTCTGAATGGCTCAAAATGGAGAACTAACACATGCAAAATTGGAAAATTGCTTTGCTCTTTAGTAAAAAGGAGGCTTGTAGTGGCACAGCAGATTGTGGAAAAAAACCAAAATGGTTGTATGAGGTATAGACTGTCTCAGGAAGCTAATTTAATCTCAATATGAGCCATAGACATCTGTCAAGCAAGTAACATTGGAAACAGATGCAAGCTTTAAAAAATCCACTGTAGGATGAACAGCTGGCTTACGTGACATTGCTCCAAACACACAAAATGCAAAGTAAAAGATAACCAGATAAATGAGAGGGATGGATTAGGAACAAGGAAAATTCTTGTTTCCTGACAGCTGAGAAAAGCATAGTCTTGAGGCAATCAAGAAAAAATGGAAAATAAAATTCAGTGGGAAGTAAAACATTTTTTTAACACCAAGAATATTTCTTCTCCAGCAGAAATACTAAGGCAAACCTCAGATAAATGTGTGCTTTTTGAAATGGGTACTCTGTTGAGATTCAGAGTGGGTCTGTAAAACCTTCATTAAACAACACATACAATATCCTGAAGGATTTTTCATACAGTCAAGTGAAAAAGCTGAAAAAATATTGAAAAGAATAGGGCAGCTCTGGAATCAAATCCAAGGAGTGTATTAAAAAAATCACTAATTTGAAGCTCCATGTGTCTAATTTACTAAATTTCCATCCCATGCTGGTTATGTTTACTTCAGTGCATTCATATGAGCTGAGACTTTCCTATCTTATAATCTTTTAGAGAAAATAGAATATCCATCTCGATGTTTTAAATGGACCATGAAATTTCTTTGATTTCTTTTTGCATTTTACTTCTAAATAAGTTATGAAGCAGACATACAAACAAGCCCAGACACCAGGACATGCTATTGAATTAAAAAATATTCAATGTTGCTAATTTGCCTCAAAAGGAAACCAAAGTTTATGTAACTCCATCAATTCAGAGGATATGTTAGTTGTGTGGTATATCCTCATTTGTTTTCATTCTGACAGTATGCTAACCATTCTTGCACAGGTCATCAATTTATTTAGTTTGAACTTGCCTGCTCCTGTTTCAGTCACAGGTTTGGTACATAAAACTTAGTCTGTTTATTCCAGTTTCTTAAGCAACTGGAATAGGTATTGATTTACCCCATTGCAGAATGTCTGTGGCAATTTGTAACTTGAATGTTTTATTCTCTACTCTTAATAACCTTCTTTTAAGGTAAGGCTCAGGTCATCAATTTATTTAGTTTGAACTTGCCTGCTCCTGTTTCAGTCACAGGTTTGGTACATAAAACTTAGTCTGTTTATTCCAGTTTCTTAAGCAACTGGAATAGGTATTGATTTACCCCATTGCAGAATGTCTGTGGCAATTTGTAACTTGAATGTTTTATTCTCTACTCTTAATAACCTTCTTTTAAGGTAAGGCTCCACTTGTAATAGTTTATCAGCATGGAATTTATGTTAGCAGTTTAGTGAACCATTATAGTACTACCATACAGCAATAATTCTGTAGGCTTGCAAAAGAATGCAATATTATAGCATGAAGTCTTCTATCACAGACTACTCCAAAGATTTCATGATAGCATACTTACTTGGACATCTGCACTGTCACTCTGTAGCATTGCTACCCTGCATTCCTAAAAAATAAAGGAGTTTTGGCAGACAAACTAAAATCTGTAATAGTTTTCTACAATACAGTTTATAAAATGATAGCTAAAATAAAAACAAATCTTTTCTCCATAGACCTAAAATCATTAAAGTGGACTCTGCATCCTTTTGGGTCTGCAACATAAAATATTTTGAAGACAAATCAAAAAATTATACAGTATAGCACAGGGGAATACTCTGTTAAAACTAAATTAAGAGTGCAAATATATTTTTGTAATTAATAGGTTAAAG
Organism: Acanthisitta chloris; assembly: GCF_000695815.1. NCBI lineage: Eukaryota > Metazoa > Chordata > Aves > Passeriformes > Acanthisittidae > Acanthisitta > Acanthisitta chloris. The sequence goes on along the minus strand of NW_008690694.1, from coordinate 58,479 downwards.
AATATGACAGATATAGTGTAATTATGTGAAAAGAAGCATTTGAAAACCCCAAATCTCAGAAGTAAAATTACTCTTAAGTGCACAGTTGTTACTAACTCTGACATGGATTAACTTAATCATGTTTCTAAACTCCATTGTTTTATTGAATTCATTTAATCTATTTCATAACAATCTACAACAGATATAAATAATTGATTAAAGATAGTATATGTTGTCATTACATGGAAGATTTATGAAACTCAGATGTGTTATCGTGCATTGGTATATTGATTTCCTTCCTTGCATAAATTTTGGATTTAGATTTACACTTTGCCTAGAAATATATTAACTAATAACTTGTAACAGAATACAGGCAATGGAGAGTGGTGCCCAGTGCCAGAACCACAGACCATGGGCACAAACTGAAGCATAGGAGGTTCCCTCTGAACATCAGGACACACTTTGTACTATGAGGATAACAGACTACTGGCACAAGCTGCCCAGAGCTGTTGAGGAGTCTCTGTCCTTGGAGATACATGAACATGGTCCTGGGCAGTTGATATTAGGTGGCTCTGATTGAGTAGGGGAATTGGACCAGATGCCCTCCAGAGGGTTTTTTTCCACCCTCAACTAGTCAGCAAATCTGTGATTCTGTGAAAATACATACAAAATAGCAACTCCTGGGCTTCATATTAAAAAAAGAAAATTTTTTAAAAAAATTTTGAAAAAAGTACTTCATGATTTTTAGCAATTAAATTCAATTCTGGTCATTCTAACTCAGGAATAATAATCACTGAAATTACAAAGAGAGGGAAAATAGCAACAGTAATAGATTAATTCTGGATAGAAGGGTCAAAGCGATTCATTCTCCTACTTAAACCATAGTGAAAACATACATGAAGAAACTGGTAATGGGGTCGTTATTTATATTTTCATATACCATGGGAGCTGAGTCCTCAGGCACCTTTTTACATGATGTAGACTACATTATTCCCTCAAATATAAATTCAGGTTTAAGATATCTAGTGCAACTGTTGTAGTCTTAAGTGAACAAACAAATTTAGGCAAACAACTTGGATAACTGCAAAAAACATGACTGATATGGCCATAAGTAGAGGTCAAGTTAAAAAAAAGCAATTAAATACTTCATGTATATACATATAGTATGTAGGTAAGTATATTTGTATGTATAATATGAGTGGATAATGCATATGCAGATGTGTATATATTCTCCTTTAATATGAGTATATAAATTGACTTTCCAGGAATACTAATGAAACCTGAGAACCTTCAAGTAAGAAAGTATACCGAACAAAGAATATATTACGGTTATCTTGAACCAGACAAAACCCTGAGTAAAATACAATGCCTTCAAAGAACATTAATACGTATCTCAAAAAAGTGTGCTCAGATAGGTGGTCCACAGATGACCAGATTATCTGAGAAAAACAGAATGAACAAGGTGAACATATTGTATAAGGAAATATACACTCATGGATAGTCTTCAGAATCTTATCAAATGAAAGAAACCAGAAAATTTTTATGGGAAAAGTTAATTGACTTTATATCAGTATCACATAAATTAACCGCTTGAGGAATTATCCATGTTGACCACTCACCAACAGGTGAAGCTGTTCCTAGATTGGGTAAAGGCAACAACAAACCCAGATGAGCTGTGCAGATGCTCCTTTCCTTCAGAGAACTTTGATATCTTGTACCATACTGCTGTTTGTGTAAGTATTGTCTTAAAAGCATTGAAACAATTTGTACCTTAGTGTTTGATTTAAAGTGGTGTTGGTGACATTGGATTGTTCTGGTTACCTGTCCTTGCACTGTCCATTTAGGACACAACACAGCAAGCAATAAGGATAAATCCAGTATTTTAGCCCTATGAACTGTAAGGTGGCATCTTTCCAAAACCTCTGTGCTCCTCCTGTGGTTATACAACAGCTGGTATACCTGAATTACCAGTACTACCTGACTGCTGATTCATTTCAATATTCATTTCAGCCTAAAGTATGCAGGGTACCCAGATGCTCTGCTGAGAGTCAAATGCCATCTTAACACTCAGTCACTTAATAGCATTTCTTCAATAAAATATGCAAAACTAGTTTTTCGTATGGGATAATCTATGTAAGAATAAAACCAATAGCATTTCATCTTCAGAGTGAAGATGGATGGACCTGGGCTTGTCTAAGACTTGGATGAAAGAGTATGTGGGAATTCTCCATTAAATCATTGTAAAAATACTTAAGATCTTAAACTGTAAAAATCAAAGGAGTAGAACAGGTGTGGTATATAATGAAACACACAGCAGCTGAAGTAAATTGATAGAAAAATTCCCGTGGAGAAGGTATCTGGTACCACTATCCGCCAGAAAATTTCTTGAAGCAAAAAACATGATGAAATTAATTTTCTCAAAATCATTTCACCAGCCTTTGCAAATAGGGCAACCTTTGAAAAGACATCCTGAAAAAAAATGAAAGATGCATCAAATAAATAAGAATAAAATTATTGTATATCATCAGTCATCTAGGTCACAGAAATTTGGTTTTACATCAGAATAAATAAAATTTTATTTACAAATTCACTGCATGGTTTATTGCATATTCTCTGTCTACATCTAACTGATAAAGTAATTTCACTTGCAACTCAAGAAATAAAAGAGAATCTTCCTGAGCATCTACAGTATGGAAAGCTCTCTCGAGATACAAGCATTTGAAAATGTTGGATAAATGGGGTTTTTTTTCATTTAGAATGTACCTCTATGTTTTGACCTTTAACTGATTGATGCTTAAATATTGAATTAAAAACATAAAGGGCAAAATTCTCTCATTTCAGTACAGTGGACACTGACAAAACCAATTTTATTTTCATTTCTGCATACCAGAATACAACCCAGTGTCCTTAAGGACAAGAATGGTGCCCTTAACTAAAAAATTATATGTAGAATAACAACATAAATATTAGTAACTCTGACTCATTGTTTCCTTTCAAAGTTTATTTTTTATATGAATTTTATAATCTGCTCCATGAAATCAGCTTTAAATCATCAAGACTGAGTTTATCTACACTTCACCCAGTGCTCTGTAGGGAACTTAGGACCTGCAGCTCATTAATGGAAAAAGGGAGGGTAGCACTGGGAGCCAAGCCCAATTTCCTCTCCTGTTTGGGTTGGCGTCATGCTTCCTCTTCTTCTTCTGGCTTAATAAAGTTTTTTTCCTTGGATATGAGACTTTGCACAGAGAGGCTCAAACAACCTTACCCTGCCTGTTCACCTGCTGGTTATGGTACTCCATCAGAAGTGGAAAATATGGATACAAATTCCTGAAGTTTAGAGATTATAAAATCTAAACTTCCTACCAGTGCACATTGCTGCAGCCTCTAGAGCACAGTAATTATAGACAAGGGGTAAGAAGAATTAGATGAGCCCATTTGCTAGTCTCTCCCATGAGACTCATATGCTACTCATATTTGCAGTACTGCAGTTTTGCTCTGATTCCCAGGCCTTATTTACCAGACTAACAGAGCCATAGAAAAGCTGCACAAAGGCCATGGAGATGTAAATGTGGCCATAATGTAGCAGGGTAGGGGGGAAGGAAAGGGCAGAGAAGACCCCCATCAGGAGAAGTGCCCCTCTCCCACCCACCAAAAAGGCAGCCTCCAGCTATGTGCCCAATGGGAACTGGTGAGGGAAGGAAAAGGAGCAAAGCAAACTCAGCACCCTCCTCCCTCCCATTCCATTAATATCAGGATATTTTTGTGCCCACAGCTGTGTTACTATACTTGCACTTTCTTGTGTTGAGTCTAGGGAGAGGCACATCTCCTGGGACATGGGAAATTTGTCATGTACATTTAGCAGAAGCAGCAAAACTTAAAGTGTGTTGATTTGGAAAATGACAAAGATTAAATTACTCAGTTTTGGAAAGGAAATGTGAATAAAATGTCACATGTATAATTTCTGGTAGACTAGACCTTAGTTCTGGACCTTACTCCTTTATACGAATTTATCTTTGTAGTTAAAGATGATCCTTGTGAGTCCCTTCCAACACAGAATCTCCTGTGATTCTATGACATCCTCCAAAGAGCATTTTTATGCCTTCCTTATTATTTTCCACTTACTGAAAAAGTCCATACTATGTTTTAAATAGTAGATCAGTAAATATTTGTATAACAGTATTTGCAGCATTATGCAAAAAAAAAAAAAAAAAAATGTGAAGAAGCATATTAGTATATCCAGATCCTGTTTACAGTACCATGAAGTATATACCATTATAAGCTGTGGATTCTCAGTCTGTTGTCCTAAATATGAATTACCATCATATTGACAATAAGTCACATCACAGTAATTCACAAATATAGTCTTTTAGGGACAGAAGAAAATTGATAATCATTGAATGTATAATTCAATATTTAAAGCTTCATGCACGTATACAGGTAAAAGCACAGGTTATATGCTTGTTAATGTAAGGAGCATTCATCGATGTCCTTAGTACCCATACTAATGCTGTTAGATTTCTAAATTAAGCACCTAGATGATTGTTTTCTTTCAAAAAGTACTTGTGTGCACCTGTCACCAGGCTCCCTTCAGAAATCTGTCTTGGACTATTTATAGCCTTCCAGCTTTTTAATTATGCCATACATCTAATAGTAATTTTCATATAGTTATCAAGACTGTAGGTTTCAGGGAAGTGAGCAATCTTCAAGGAAAGTCCCCACAATCTTAAATATTCAAGACACTGGTTAGAAGACTTGGTATGTGCAGGAAAAAAAAGCAGAAAATAGAGTGGAATGAGAATTATGCCACATAGAAATGAACATGAATACAAGTATACAGATTATCTCATGCATATATATTCATAGATTATAAGTATATATGTACATGTAATATATGTACATATATAAGTATATATGTACGTGCATACATTCTTGCATTCTGTGAGTTATAAAGTCAATGTACTGTTCATGCAAAAAGATAACTGCCATTCTAGAACCTAAATTAATGGGCTTAGTGATATAATGAACTGTTATTACTGAACATTCTTGCTTTTAGCTCTACAGAACGCTTTTAAGACGAAA
>NW_008690694.1:28850-53409 GCF_000695815.1 Acanthisitta chloris | reverse complement strand
GAGCGTGAAAACCATTGCTACATTGAAACAACCACAATGTGAAAGGAATCACTCATTTTCTGTATGATAACATCCTTTGTCTTCTGTTGAACCAACCTTCAGTTCATGCTTGACCCATTTTTGACAGAATTTCACATCACAGAATATTTGAAATGGCTACAGCCCTGAAAGGCATCTGAACTGCAAAATCTGCATCACGAGACATTTCTACAGTACTATAAAAATAAGAGAGAATATATGCAAGCAGCATGAAAAATAATCCTGTCATTTATCTACAAGAATTTTACCCTATAGTGTTTGGCATCTTTGTTGAATTTGACAAACATTTAGGTTCTGTCAGAGCAAGGAATAGGTGTTCTGCAACAGCTAGGATGACTTTTATCTTATATATGTAAACATGACTGGAAAAACATAGTGAAGAACATTTCATTGCACTGAAGTGCAGCTGGAAGCTTAAAAATATCTCATTATGCTTTTGTCAAGGTCAATATTTATTGTTATCTTACAGAAAATGCTAAATTCAACATAAGTGTCTTGTCAAAGCTGTGTATTTCAGAATGTATTCTGGCATCTGCTTTACACAAATGCTGTGCCAAGTGTAAGTAACCTGTCAAACAAAGAGCATCGCACAGGAATGAACAGGCCTTTCATTTTCTGCCTGGTCGTATTGCATCTGCCTTCTGCTTACCTGTCTTTAGTTTAGACAGAATCCCTTTTAAATTCCTTTCTAAAGCAAATTGGTTCAATTCAAGGTTTTCTGTTAAGAATGTTTTAAGGTGAGAAGTTATTACTTCAAGCTGAATTCTACTTTATTTAAAAATTATTATTAAAACAACAGAAGGCACTGGAGCATTTAATCATCCATCCTGTATTTATAAATCTTTCAACTTGCGTTACCCCTTTCAGAAACAGAAAATATGGACTCCTGATATAAATAAATATTTCACATGACTATTAGTTTGATGCTAACAAAGCTTTTCTTTACTCCATTTCTCTTTTTAACTGGATTAGTCCTGGTTGGGTAACTAATTTTAAAATGTCTTTGAAGTGTGAATATAATAATGCCTCATATTAGTTAAATATTTTTATAAGTATCTAAAAGTGACTCAAAAAATTAATCCTATAATATGTTCACTTCTGTGATCTTTAATGTGAGAAGCTGATGTGTTTAATCCCTGTGAACCATACCGAACAATTACCCAAAGCTTTGCTTGTACTTTTTGCAAATCATAAAAAGAAATTTAATGTAAACATGGGCAACTTCTGGTTTTGTTTACTAATTGCTCATTATGTTAACAAGAAGCATTTAAGAAGCACCTGCACTTCCAATCTATACTTCAAAGCAAAGAAAAAAATACTGTTTTAATTATTTGAAATCATGTTTGCAGTTTTTGCTTTCCAAATGAGTGACTAATCAATCTATTAGCCTTTCTTACATCTGCCAATATATTGAAGTATGTTTTAACATTCAAGTAAACAAGGGTTAATTAAACACCTTGAGGTAAAGTCTAAGACCTGAATAGCTATGATTAAATAAGACACTACTGAATAAGTTTTCAGTCTGGAGGGAAAAATGATGAGACACTTTTTTACAAATATCATTTGCTATAGTGAGAAATAATGTATTTCAATTTCATGAATGTGTTTTGAGGATCTTAATTTAAAATATCAGTTCTACCTCTCAAAAGAGCCACTGATTCTTCATTAAGAGCTTAGTCTAGGATTGTAAACTGTAACTGTCTTCAACAAATTGCTCATGACCAGTTTTCCTAAATTGTGTCAGTTGGTATTTTGGAAGTCATGGTGACGATAGCTGAGCAAAGATTTTGGTCAGACAAAATCTCAACCTGAAGAAGTATGTCTGCTATACAAGTTTCTTAGCCTGTCCCGAGCTGTTGCCAATTTGTATACTTGCTCATTTAGCTGCCTGTCAGCAAATCTGTCTAAAAACACAGAATCCTGCAAGTCCTGGGAGAAAAAAGCCCCTATCCCTGAGCTTCCTAGTGTGAAGACTAAGATCTCTTCATTTTTGTCTGGTGATTAAAAGAAAATTGTACTTAAAACAATGAAACTAATGGTATAATTTTGATTTTTTTTTAGAATTTTTAAAATACGTGTCATAGGGTAACCAAGAAAAAGCTATCCAGTCATTTTAAAATAAATGCTGGTAGTGTTTTGTGTCAGTCCTATGCCCTAGTACAAATACTGTGGATGCAAAACAAAATGCAAACTAAATATTGACTATGACTTAATGTCATAAATTTCTGAGTAAGCATTGAACTTTGGATGAAATTTTTTCCCATCTAACTTTAATGGACTTCTAAATTCCTTTATAACATGCTGAAATGGAATTCATCTTCTCTAATGACAATAATCTGAAAATATAATTTTTTTTTTACATTATATAACTAGGTTTTCTAGTCTGCTACATAGTAAATGGAGAGGAATAGGCACTTTTGAAGGACTATTCATCCTGTCCTAAAATGTGTAAGACATTGCCCTATGTTTTTCTGCTTCACTGCAACACTTTTTCCTGTTTCTCAAACTACTGGAAAACTAATTCGAATCAGTTTTGTCTTGGTGAAGCATGAACATCCTACAACATGTTTTGAAATTCTGTTTTAATAATCATATACATATTTTTGTATTAAATGCAGTGAAATTTCAAATCATCTTGAGAGATCCATTGGTGATGTCTTTGAGGCTATGTCACAGAACCTTATTCTTGAAAACATTGCATTTTGTTGTATGTCACATTGTCTTACAACATGAGAGATTCATCACACTAACGAAGATGGTCCAATGGAGAATGCATTTAGCTAATTGTAATTCCGGAATCTAATTGCCTATGGGCACATGGGGTGAAAGGGGAAGAGTGAGTAATGCAAATCCTCTTCTGGTGACAGGACAACTTATCTAACATTAAATGACAGGAAATTTACCTTCTTACAGATGAAGAGCAAGTTCTAAAAATAGAGAAACTGTGGCATTAATAACTTTGAAATAATATTTCTAATATAAGTTCTGTCCCCACAGAACTTTAAACAACAGAGCAGAAACCTTGCCAGTGGTGTGGATAGGTATGTGTGTGGCTATGCATGTGTGGATTTACCTCATATTCATCTTTCAAGACCCCGTATCTTTTTTTTTTTTGTGTGTGTGACACTTAGGCTGCAAGTCATGGATCCCATGAATTCTTATTTGACTATATTTGCCTGCACACAAAGTAAAACTTTTCCCCATAACTTATGCCAGGATTAAAAAAAAAAAAAAAAAAGAAATCTTTCTCCTGCAAACTGATGTTACAAGAAAAATTACAGCAGTTATGGGCATTTATTTTAATTCTATATGATTAAACAATCCCAGAAACTGTGACAAAAATGAAAACCATATCTAACAATTTCTGAGATAGCTGTTATTTCACTTCAGTGCAGTTTAAGTCCTATGCATGACAAAATTGTTTATCATGCCTGCAGAAACAGCTGAAGGGACCACTGCAACATAGCTGAAATGAATAGTGATAGAAATTATAAAAGTTCTCTCTTTAAAGATCTCAGGTAATTTACATGTAAGTTCAATAGTCATTGACAATTTCAGGTAAAGATTCTGCTTTAATTAACACTCGTGAAATAATCAGGACCTTATTAATATGTCAGGGGAATACTATCTGAAAGAATAATGCAGCTATCTAGAAGCTATGAGCAGATAACCATAATTAACCAGTTTCAGCCATCTCTTCTTTATATTAACTGAACAACAGTCCAATAGGTAATGACATAGTAGACAGAGTAATATAGAGCTACATTCCTGGTGCAATCTCATTAATGCACTTCTATTTATGTTCTAAAAAACAGAGTTATTAATTTTTATTGATATAGGTATACACAATTTGTGTAATATACCTGGTGTATGCATGTATGTAAAGGCTACGCGTGATTTTAATTATTAATTTTATATTAGACATGTTCAGTAAAATAAAGGAAATGTTATTCTGAAATATGAATCCTGCATGGCAAATAAATCATTAAGTATTTGAGGAGTTGTTAGTTAGTGCCAAAACTGATGGAGGTATAGGAGGGTTCTTTACTATTCTCAGAATTTCAAGGGAGACTCCAGGTAGCTTCATAGTTGAGGTGCTAGGAAATTAAGGAAGTGTAAAGTTTCACAGTGCCACTGAGAAGTGGAAAACTCAAGAATCACATGGATAAAATTAACTTTTTAGTACTTCAGCCTTGTCCCATGTGAAAGACTTACAGATTCAAGGGAATGTGATTGGGATGTTGAAATTTATTGGTCCCCAGAGACCAATCCTCTTTCAAAATGGTCCCTTATTACATTAATTAATTAATCTAACAAACTTAAAGCTTTCTGTGTAAAATCCATTCTTTTGTCTATCTTCAGTAACATATATTAAATTAATTTCAGAAATGTTTTAAATGTCTGTTTTGATTTAGATTATTTTATTTATGGTTTCAAACATATTCAGACAAAATGAAATGCATTTAAAATCATGCATTTAATGTCTTTTTTTTCACATATGGAATAATCTATTTTGTCACAGAGAGCAAAAAAAATTATTGCTCTTTGTTATACTGCATATCAACATATAAACCAAGTAATATTCTATTATAAGGAATAATAACAGATTTTTTGAAGTCATATATTTGCTATTTCCCAAGTAATATTATAAGGAATAATAACAGATTTTTTAAAGTCATATATTTGTTATCCCTATTTTTAGACATTATGTATAGCGAAACAGTCTATTAGGTCGACGATGGTAAGTATGTACAGACAACAATAAGACTAATTTATTGAGAAAGACACTCTTGTCATGCATGCTGGAAAATTATATTGCATATTTATTTCTGAAGTATGTACTGATTATAAGGAATAATAACAGATTTTTTAAAGTCATATATTTGTTATCCCTATTTTTAGACATTATGTATAGCGAAACAGTCTATTAGGTCGACGATGGTAAGTATGTACAGACAACAATAAGACTAATTTATTGAGAAAGACACTCTTGTCATGCATGCTGGAAAATTATATTGCATATTTATTTCTGAAGTATGTACTGATGTATATACTATTGACATGAAAAGAAACCTTGCATTATTAAAAGGTTTAAAATAATCTTTCAATTTAACATGTTTGGAGGCTAAATTCACGATCATTAGTACAAGGAATTACAAATGCATGCCTCTGTATATGCTTCTGAGCTTGCATCCTGCCTATGATTTGCATCACCCCTCCTTCCAAAGTCTGAAGGCATGCCAAGCTTACATACCTGCACACCTTATACATGCATAGGGCAAGTATGTATGCATACATGTATGATACACATGTAGATGAAGCTGCAGACCACAGGTTTTTAATATCTACAGATAGCAAATGTGCAATATCTTTTCAAGGAGAACTCAAATGAACTGCTGGAGAATTTAAATGTCTACCAGTTTCTAAACTTGGAAATCCCACTAATAGCCTGAAGTTACTACAAAGTCTGAAGGACTACAAAGCACCGACAGTGCAGCTGGCAGAAGGCCACTCTAAACTACACTGTGTCAGCCAAGGGACCTGCAGATGTCTGCCACAGGACAGGAAAGCTGTCTTTGAAAGCAATTAACCCTTCCAATGAAGACCAGAGAATTACAGGCTCTCTATCACACTTTCCTTATCACCTGCCCTCCATGATGGTCCCTCACAGCATCCTAATGGATTTTATGCCCTGTGAAAAGCCTGAATTCACAGTGTTTTTCCCAGAAAATGCATTTGTTCCTTATATTAATAATTTCCAGAATTCTGACACATGAGATGGTAGGGAAAATACATGTAATATTGTAATGGAAAGCTGCTCTCAGTTTCTATAAAATACAGTTAAGTATTATATGACTACAGTTTTGTTTTCCAGTAAAATTTCTATGCAGGCACAAAGTCATTTTCTTTTGAAAATCTCTTCCTAAATTTTCTGCATCTTAAGCTTTGCAACATTTAGGCAGCAAGACATATATTCAGCTAAAAATATGCCAAAGATAAGCCTTCAGGTATATCTGAATTCAGTGCAATTGCATATGCATATGGATTTTATTGATAGGATAGTAATACTAGTTGAGCTGTAAAGCTGCTAAGGAAGTAGCACATTTATTGACAATTTATTTCGTGAGCTTCTGATGGAGTGTGAAGGATGAGTATTTCCAGTCTGATGACAAAACCACTGTGTCTGATGCTGGAAAGTAAATAGAATAAAAGAATGTAGGAGTTTCAGTTACAAATATACATTGAGGTAGACCAAGACTTACAGTCCAAGGTATAGGGAGGAGGTAGTATCATCTATTTGCCAACAATTGTGTCTATATTGTTCTACATCTCTTCCAATCCTTACCAAGCTGCCTTCTCATCATATTTCAGTGTGATATACACAGTGCATCTTGCACTGCTTTAACAAAAGCTTATACACAAAGAAATACAGTCCTCTTTGTTTTCATCACAACCACAAATTCACTTACAATGAAATAACTACCCATTTTATTATCTTGTCTGAACCACTATATTAATACATAAAGGTCTATTAATGAAACTGCATTATTGAATATACAAAAGTAAATATAAAGTTCCAGTAGCTAAATGGTACAACATCACTACATTCAGGCAAAGACAAACCTCAGAAATTGTTTTGGATTAGTGGCTGATTTCCAAGGAGGAAGAGGAAAGGTGAGAAGAGGCAGAAAAGCTTCTTGGTACTGCACTTGTTAAAAAAAAATAAAAATAAAAAAAAAGGAGTCTCTAATTCTCTGGTACTGTGAACTAGTTGCATGGCACTACTTGTATCAATACAGTTACATTTGGGTTTTTTTCCTTAAAATATTTAGCTTCTTACATACTGCCCACTACTCTGATATCACCCAAACCAAACCATGCTGGGCATGTCCAGCAGGGCTGGGAGCAGCCTGGGCAGTGCCTGGGCAATGCCAGGTTCAACAGTGCTAAACCACACAAGTGACAACAGAACAGCACCCATGCCTGTGCCACAGCCCAACATACTTCACTGGCATGAGACTTATCAATTTACTACTTTAAAGGGAACAATATTTACAAAAAAACACACAAATTTGGGTTTTTTTAATAATTGAAAATCACTTTTAAAATAATTTAGCTTACACTCGTGTGATGTTTTTTTTAAATCAATGTAACCTAAATCTAAAGATTTAGGGGAGATTCACATTTCGTTTTCTTGACTATCCAGCTTAAGGGGCAAAATAATGTGATTTGAATTATGCATTGTAACTGGGCTAGGGATGGCATTGATTTAAACTAATCTAAAAATGAACCAGCTCAATGACCTTGTGCATGGGTCACCTTAGAATCCTAAATTCTTACATAAAGTATCAACTTATTTCTTCATTCTAAGCACACACTAGTTTCATTGCACATCAAAAGGAGAGTGATTGGAATCTGACATGTTGCTATTACTACACATGCTTTCAGAAATGTGGTACCAGCCACAGCTGAAAAATGTTACCCTGTCCTGTATGTTGTACACCAAAGGACAAACCAGATCCATTACGTGCCCTCAAATTTTTATTTTAATTTTCTTTTCAGTGTAATCCATCTGAAATCATTACTTTGAGAGTCCCTCAGGCTGCAGGATGTTTTTCATTCTCTTAAGTCTGATGTTTTAGCTCTGTGTGCTGCACTGCATCCTGTAATGTCCTTGCACTAACTGACCGACATGACCAGGCAGAATTACCAGAGCAATGACTAGTAAGCCTGGGAATTCTAAATACAAAACCAGCGCAGACATCACCCTAATTTCCTAAGGATGTAAACAGAAGAGATTGCAAGAAGTAATAAGAGCTTCATAAACTAAAGTTGTTTTAATCATTTAATCTATTGCTTTAATCAAAATTTCTCCTCCTAAATAGCAAGAAAATGACTTATGTTGAATTACCTACTTAGCAGCAGTGATAATAGGTTAAACAAGCATTGATTATCTCTCCTTAATGATGAATTATTGCATACATGCTAGATTTTGCAATGTTTTTTTGCAAATCTCTTTGAGTCCTAATGTTATAAAAGTCTACAACTTTCCAAACTTAAATGCAAATTGTACTGACTATACTGAATGATTTACAGAATGACACAATATATTACTGGAAAAAAATTGCCTTTTTTTTCTGTTTGGCATGCATACTTCCATGTGCACCACTTGTCCATATTTCTATGTATGTTAGAAAATGTAGACAGCCATGCTGCAATTAAACATTGCACTGAAAAAGGGAACACAGCAAGTAGTTTAGAAAACATCCCCAAACTACGTCTACTCCGGATGAAACAACTCTGAAAGTTGCTCCTTACTGCCTCCTCTATGAGTCTTTGGCACAGCCCAGTGCAAGTTGGTTGATGTGTCCCTCTGGCATGGGACTGAAGCTGGAGTGATACATAGTGTCAAGAGCACCCTGTGACAGGAATCATCCATCTTCTGATCTGTTCCTGAAGCACTGGAGATCCCAGCAGTCTTCCAGAAGGCATGGGACAGACAAGCCTGCTTGGGCCACGATGGGTTGCACAGTGCCACAGGGTTGAGAGGAAGGAGTCTGCCATCATCACAGCCATAAGATATAGTCTATTTTCTGTGGAGGAATATAAATCTCTGTGAAATAAAGCATGCTATCAGGTGAGTGACATAAGTCATTGAACTACATCAAAAAGACATTGTACTGTTAGTCAGAAAACTTATTTTGGCACCTGTGTTTAGACAAGAATGTTTCATCATGAAATGTATTTCTGTGTGGTCATCCATTACTGATGTCAAAAATGAATGCCTGAAGAAGTTAAACAAATCCTTCTTTTATTTGACAACTTTAAATAACTTAGTTTCTCTGCTTAAGAAAATTAAGATCGAATACATCAGCATCCATATATACCTACTGTATTAACTATCCACTGATACTACTTTGCAAACTCTTTCTGTTCATAGTGTTACACTAAACAAAGTTAATAATGTGTTATACTTTATGCAGTTCTATTAAAAGAATCATCTTTAAAATCTTCTGCACTTAAGTGATTTCTGAACTTATCAAGTTTTGTGAGTTTGGACCTCTTTCAGAACTCTTAATCCGCATACTCATCTACGTATTTATTTCAAATGTTATGAGGATCCAGATACAGTTCTTGAAATCTTGACTTCTGGGCTCTGAGATGTTCAGATAAAAACAGATGATTTGACTGCATAGAGAAATTCTGACTTAGCAGAATTTGCAGAATATACCAGAGATCATAGAATAAAAAGACTGTTTTTTAAACAATTACAGCCACATATGGAAATAAAAAATTTCCATGACTGCCCTCAAAAACTGTTATGTCTTGTTTGGTCAAAAAGACAGAAAAGTTTTTCAATGGCATTTTTCTATCTTTCTACTTTTGTATTAAAATTGCTTGTATAACACTGGTTTATATTTATCGTTGTTCCTATCTCATATCATTCCCAAACAGATTCCTTTGTGGTTAGGAATAGCATTGTAGTCATCATTTAAGAGACCACACTGTAGCTTTCCATGCCACAACATTCTTGCTTAATGGGTTGCATAAGCAATACAATATAATAAATTAATTATGAGAAGTTACTTTTGGGAGTAGAACCCAAAGTTTCCTAAATAACTCCATTAGCTGGAGCCAGCAATTTGTCTTTGTAGTATTCAATCAATGCAGACTTCCTCTCATTCTGTTTCCTCTTTTCATTCAGTATAATTGATAACACTACCCTTTTCAACTTGATAGATTCCTTCTTTATCTGTTGTATATTTTGCAACACCCTTGCAGTTCTTTTAAAGCCTGAAAGCAACTAAAATCAGAAATAACTAAAAGTATGGACAATGAAAAAAAAAAACCCAACCAAAAAAAAAAAAAAAAAAGCCAAGCTAAAAATGTAGATAGTACTTTGAATATCAACCTAAGTTTTACTAGCATTTCAGACAGGTTAGTCTGAAAATCTGTCTTATCTGTGGTGCTTTCTTCACCCCTGTTCATTGTGGAGTAGACAGTTTGCATCTTTAGTCTCACCTGCACCCAGTCACCCAAGAGGCCTAAACTGCTTCAGGGTGTTTGTCATTGTGTTTCTGCAGCTTTTCTCTCTAGAAAGTGAATATCAACCTAAGTTTTACTAGCATTTCAGACAGGTTAGTCTGAAAATCTGTCTTATCTGTGGTGCTTTCTTCACCCCTGTTCATTGTGGAGTAGACAGTTTGCATCTTTAGTCTCACCTGCACCCAGTCACCCAAGAGGCCTAAACTGCTTCAGGGTGTTTGTCATTGTGTTTCTGCAGCTTTTCTCTCTAGAAAGTGAAATAGAATAGAATAGAATAGAATAGAATAGAATAGAATAGAATAGAATAGAATAGAATATGCTGAGTAGAAAGGGACCCACAAGGAAAATCAAAGTACAACTCCCAGCCCTGCACAGGACAACCTCAAGAATCACACCATGTGCCTAAAAGCACTGTCCAAATGCTTATGGAAGTCTGGTGCCCTGACCACTTCCCTGAGAAGCCTGTTTCATTGCCCAGCCACCCTTTGGGTGAAGAACCTTTCTCCACAGAAACGGATTTTTCCATGTATCTTTTTACCTAGCAAGATCTGAAGTTCAATTTATCAATCCCCAAATATTAACTTACTCTTCTGTGCTTGCAACTGTGGCAACCCAATACCTGATTAAATACATTTCAGCTACCTTTTTCCTTCTTGAAAAAGAGAGAATTCTGTCCTTTCTGGTCTCGTGAGGTCTCTTACATTGATGGAGTTTACTATGGTTGTAGATAACATCTCTATGAGCAAGAGCATTTATAGCATAAAAGAAAACCAAATCAAAACAAAACCCCTTATTTTAGGCAAACCAATTTTATTCTTAAGATCCACCAGATCCTAAAATATGTTCCTTAAAATTGTCAGATGGCTATCAGGTGACAGTGCATTTTTGTCTTTCTTGCCATAGATAGAACATAGGCAACTTGGGCTGAAATCCTAACTTTTTTTTTTTTCATGGAGTCCGCTTTCCCTTCTGTTCAGAGATAAAAATCCAAAGTGTACTGAGACTAATGCACTTGCAGCTGTGAAACATACCTACACAGCAGGGGATTAGAAAGAAAAAAAAGACCCAGTCACTCCATAAGGCTCAGCACAGGCTCAGGAGCCCATTGAAATAGGAATTACTTGATCTAATGTCATTTAAGTCTGCAATACTTCAGACCTAAATGACATTGGATCAAGCAATATTTCATATTTATGGATTAAGTGGATTTGATGCAGACTCTTGGTCTGTCAAAATACATGAAACCAGAGAATAAGGGCTTGGATTGCCTGTCTTGGAGCTCAATGCTGGTTTATTAGTACTGCAAACTGCATTTCACCCATCCCAGTTTTGAATAGGTTTTCATTTTTTCATTGTATATAATATCTCTTTTTTTTTTCTCTGCAGAAGTTGACCCTTAGTAATTAATAGTAATTTTCTTCTAACTAGCACACGGGCTTCAGTAACTCAGCCGGAATTAAAGCAATCTCTGTTACTTAACCAGGACCTTTCCCTGCTAGCCCAAAAGTTAAATTAGTTTAATCAACTGGATTTATTATATACAAAAAACAGAAGACAATGTTTCCTTCAGATTACAATTATGCAAGCATAGAGGTGAATATTGAGGATCTATCACACAGAAGTGCAATTCCATAGGTAATGGAAAATGGTGGAAAAGATGAGCTCCAGCAAGGCCTGCAAGAGAAAATGCACAAAGACTGAAGAAGAAAAATAAAAATACCCATTGCAAGTAATACAGTGATGAAGTTAAGAAATTAGAATTAGAAAATATAAATGTTTCAAATAAGACTTATTTGTTTAGTTTTCTTGGAAACCAGTATATAAGGAGTAATAATGAACGTGGTTAAGACAAGTATCAGAGCTAATTATATGGTGACTGTGTGAAAGGAGGGAGACTACTATGTCTTAGTCACTGTTCTGAGTGTTGGAGTCTTAATGGTTCAGATTTAATTGCTGCTTGTCAAATATTTGCTGTTTGGTAGCTATTAACTCAGAATTTACTTTTGCCTTTACATTCTATTTTGGTTCAACTACTGTATTTCTCACTGTTTTTCCTGATACTTTTCAAAGGATTCTAATTATATCCACACATCTCTAGGTGTTGGGGTTTTTTTCTGAAGTTGTTACATCTCATGCCAGAATAGTGTTTACATTGTACTCTGTCTTGGTAGCTATTTCGTGCACACAGTTCTGATTCTTTCAAATGGTTTTGAAGCCAGATCTTCTGATCCTGCTGTCAGCTAGTGTATGCGACCATATTTCCACTGACTTTGATGAGTTCTAGCAATTTTTGGCAGCTGACAGCAGCAGCTTTTCTATGCCGAAAAATACTGTTGATTTATAAGAGAATCACAAATCCCCAGTGCTTACAGATTTGAGTTATCCCTCTGAAACTAATACACTGCTCACTAAAATAATGTTAGCATTGCAATTCTTTTTATCTATTAATGAACAAGTAAGGACAAATAGAATAGCTAACTATAAAGTGCAGTTTTCATCTGGTTTTAGCGGTACAAAGAGAATTTTCAAAGTAAGCATAAATAACTTTCGAGAGTGAATTGTTCTGTTTCACTTTTAACAATAGAATGTGATTAGAATAATTTTCTAACATAGTTAATAGTCTTATTCTTGCCCAGTCTGTTGCAACGTATAGGGGTCAGCTGCACTGGTAATAGAAGTTTGGTGTATGTAAGATGAGAATCAGGCATTAAAACATTGGTCTGTCAATTTCTTATTCTGACATCTTCTGTAACCAGCATATTAAGCAACACATCAATTCACACATCAGAATTTTCCTCTTATTTTTTAAGGACAACTTTGATAGCCATTACTTACACAGAAAAAGGAGACATTTAGAAAAACATGGATGAAAAATAACATCTAGTTTAAAAACAAAATGCAGAATTTAGTAGCATACTATGTCATAGTTTTGAGCATGTGTTGGATTTGTGTGGCATAGCTTTGGTAGCACAAGGGAGGGCTTCTGTGAGAAGCTTCTAGAAGCTTTCCCATGTCTGTATGGAGCTAATACCAGTGGCTCCATGACAGACCTACCCCTGGCCAAGGCTGAGCCCATCAGCAACGGTGATACCACCACTGGGATAACAGATTTAAGAAGGGGACAATGCTGCTGCACAACAGCATCAGACAGAAAAGTGAGAATCTGTGAGAGGAACAGCCCTGCAGACAGCAAGGTCAGTGAGGAAGGAGGGGGAAGACGTGCTCCAGGTGCCAGAGCAGAAATTCCCCTGCAGCCTGAGGTGAAGACCATGGTGAAGCAGCTGTCCTCCTGCAGCCCACAGAGGTCCATGATGGAGCAGATGCTCACCTGCAGTCTGTGGAGGAGCACAAAGCAGAGTAGGTGGACACACAAAGGATGCTGTGACCCCATGGGAAGCCTGTGCTGGAGGAGGGACCTGACAGGACCTGTGGCCCTGTGGAGAGAGGATGCCTGTTCCTGGAAGACTGCACCTCATGGAAGGGACCCACACTGGGGCAG
This sequence comes from Acanthisitta chloris, assembly GCF_000695815.1. NCBI lineage: Eukaryota > Metazoa > Chordata > Aves > Passeriformes > Acanthisittidae > Acanthisitta > Acanthisitta chloris. Next base: position 39,824 of record NW_008690694.1, on the reverse strand, counting down.
ATCATGAAGAACTGCAGCTCATGGAAAGGACTAATGCTGGAGAAATTTGTGGAGGACTGTCTCCCATGAGAGAGACCCCATGCGGGAGCAAGGGAAGAGTGTGAGGAGTCCTTGCCACTGAGGAGAAAGGCACAGCAGAGGCAACATGTGATGAACTGAACACAGTCCCCATCCCCTGTCCCCATGTGCTGCTGGTGGGGAGGGGGTAAGGAAAATTAGGAGCATGGTTGAGCCCAGCAAGAAGGGGGAGTGGGGGGTGTAGAAGGTGTTTTTAAAATCTGGGTTTATTTCTCATTACCCAACTCTGAATTGATTGGTAATAAATTAACCTAATGTCGTGGTTTAACCCCAGTCAGCAGCCAAGAACCACTCAGCTACTCATACACTCCCCCACCAAAGGGATAGGGGAGAGAATCAGAAGGGTAGAAAGTAGAAAAGCCCATGGGTTGAGATAAAGACACTTTAATAGAGAAAGCAGAAGCTGCACACACAAGCAAAGCAAAACAAGGAATTAATTCACTGCTTCCCACAGACAGGAGGTGTTTAGCCATCTCCAGGAGAGCAGGGCACATCACGTATAATGGTTCCTTGAGAAGACAAATGCCATCACTCCAGATGTCCCTCCTTCCTCCTTCTTCCTCCCACCTTATATACTGAGCATGATGTCATATGGTATGGAATATCCCTTTGGTCAGTTTGGGTCACCTGTCCCAGCTGTGTCTCCTCCCAGCCTCCCATGCACCCCCAACTTCCTTGCCAGTGTGGCAGTATGGAAAGCAGCAAAGGCCTTGACTCTGTGTAAGCTCTGCTCAGCAATAACAAAAACATCTCTGCATTATCAACCCTGTGTTCTGCACAAAACCCAAACATAGCCCCATACTAACCTCTGTGAAGAAGGTTAACTCTACTTCAGCTCAAACCAGCACACCTAATTTCCCCAAGTCAAATCTGGTTTGCGTATGACAGTGACAAGTGAGTGTTCTCTCCATGTCCTTACCTTGGTCCATTAGCCTTTAGTTGTATTTCCTCCCTCCCACACCCAGATGAGGAGAGTTGTGTTAGAGTGGCTTGGTGGGCACCTGGTGTCCAGTCAGGATCAACCCACCACAGAGCATTTCTGTATTTAAAGGTAGGGGTTTTATTTCTAGATTAACTTTTACAAATTCAAATCAGTTAATTGAAAGCTTTTTAAATCTCAAAGTCACAAATAAAGGTTTATATAAGAAGTTTTGGGGGAGGTTGGGGTTTTTTTTGCTTCTTTTGTTTCACAGAAAGTTCCATAATATATTGGGGGGATTTTTAGGCTGTAAATCCTGTTTCCTATCCAACTCTATATTCAAATACTGTTTATCTATCTGAACTATGCTTATTTGTATACCTTGTACTGTGTATCTACGAATATGTGAAAGACTTGTTCTCTGAACTACTGCCAGTGAAATGAGTTTTCATGAAGAAAACAGCTTGATAATTCTGGCTAGAGTATCTTTGACAATAACTGGTGTTCGGTTCCAGTAGACCAGTACTGAATACTTTTCATAATGTTACTGCTTTGCCCTTTCAGGTCTGTGAGCCAGTTGACAGTAAGTGATTCTGAGGCAGGTAAATCCCCTGTTTTTCAATCAGCATTTGCTCCCCCTAATAGTACCAGTGACCTCGCAAAGGCTCCCCTAGGTGTTAGAGATCTGTCCTCTTTAAATTTCGTTTAACACTCTGGGCCAAAGCACTTGTTAGAAAACAAGCCAAATTAAGGAGGCAAAATGTTGTAGCAGAGAAATGTTTAAGGAAATTGCAGGTGTCTGCTTAGTATTTTCCTAATTATCCTCTACTTCTGTCTTACCCAGACCCATTTCTGCTCACAGGTGACTTGATGACAAAACTCCATGGTAGAACACAGTCCACAGTATTTTATGAAAAGTAAAACACTTTTTGCATTTTACTTTTTTTATATTTAATATATATTTAGATCTATAGTTAGACAGTCTCATAAGTAATGGTCAACAGCATTAAGTAGTATGAGCATGCATGTGAAGTACCAGGGTAAAGCCTGGACCATAGTTTGTGGGCAGAGATTCAGTGTGAACCCTTAAAACATCAAAGTGAAATCCTACTTTAAAAAATTCCTATTTGTTGTCACTGCCTACCACTCATAAAGATCTTTACTATGCAGAATAACTTAAGTCAGTTCATCTCTTTATTGCAGGGATAACACTCTTAACAAGGTAAATAAGCAGAGCCATAACTCCTGAAAGGTAGCTATAATAATTTATGCTCCTCTTCCCCTTCCAGATCTGCTGGTTTCTGTAGTTATATAATCATCAAGTATTGCAGGGAAGGAAGACCTGGTAGCAGTCAAAAGTGTAACACGGGGAATGGTTCTACACAGCTCCTTGTTTGGCTGGTTGCCCCTCACACAGCTACCTCTTCCAGCACTGGGCTTCATGTGATCTTGTGTTCTTTCTGCCACTCCAGCAGCAATGCCTCACCTCCTTCCTTGGCTGCCTTGGCTGTGTTTTGCCTTTCCTCTCTGTCCTGATTTTGGCTGGGATAGAGTTAATTTCTTCTCAGTAGCTGGTGTAGTGCTGTGTTTTGGATTCAAAATGAGAATAATGTTGATACATATTGATGTTTCGGATTCTTGCTAAGTCGTGTTTATCCTAAGTCAAGGACTTTATTTTCTTTTGTATCTCATGCTCTGTCAGTGAGAAGGTACCCAAAAGAAATGGGGATGGACCATAGCCAGGACACGTGAACTCAACTGGCCAAAGGGATATTCCACACCATAGAACATTTTGCCCAGTATATAAATGGGGGTGGGGGGTGGTATTACCTGGAAGGGGTGGTGGATCCAGGTCTGGCATCGGTCAGCAAGTGGTGAGCAATTGTACTGTGCATCACTGGTTCCATTATTCTTCTTATTATTAAACTCTTCCATTATTCTTATTCTTATTATTACAATTTTTACCGTTTACCATTAGTACTGTATTTCATTTTGTTTTTAATTATGAAACTATTCTTACCTCAACCTACAAGTTACTTCTGGTTCTCCTCCCCATTCCACTGAGGGGAAGGGAGGAAAAGAGGAAGGGAGATATAGGGGAGTGAATGGCTGTGTGGGGCTTAGCTGCTGGCTGAGGTTAAACCATGACACTCTCTTTTTTGCTGCTGCTGGGAGTGGACCCTCAGGCCTATCGGAACTCCATGAGCTGCTCCAGAGATGAAGGTCCTTGCTCCACTGTCTGCTGGCACAAGCCATACTTATCTCTGTTGAGTTATCCTGCCTCCTGGGTATCCCAGGATTATTGGTGCTCTGCTTGCTATGCATCACACCCTCCCTTGTCCTTTTCAGCCATTCCTTCCTTCCCTCCCTGCTCTGCTTCTTCCTCAAACAGAAATTATTTCAGTTTCAGAGAATATGCAAAAACTGGTTTTGACCTTTGAGAAGAATCCTGGTTTGAAAAACAGCCTTAATAGGTGCAACTTTTCCCAGTAAAAAGGGTCAAGTAACAGTGACCCACTTTTCTGTACTTTTTTTTTTCTGTGCTAGTTCATTGCCACTGGGTGTAACCCAGATAGAGCAATAGGTTTTGGTTAGCTTTAAGTAATTTCCTGTTGGTTAAGCAGTTTATTTGTTGAGCAATAAATAATACTACTCCACTAGTGCCTTCAGGCTGAGAAGCATGCTCATTCTTTGTGAAGTTTCCATCTCAAATATGTGATGCCATGCCTCGGTGGTACAAGTGTGACTTCCATCAGGTTTGTGGTATCAGAGAGTCAAACTCTTACTGACCATGTCTTTAAGTAATTTCCTGTTGGTTAAGCAGTTTATTTGTTGAGCAATAAATAATACTACTCCACTAGTGCCTTCAGGCTGAGAAGCATGCTCATTCTTTGTGAAGTTTCCATCTCAAATATGTGATGCCATGCCTCGGTGGTACAAGTGTGACTTCCATCAGGTTTGTGGTATCAGAGAGTCAAACTCTTACTGACCATGTTCTAGATTTTCCATCAGGTTTGTGGTATCAGAGAGTCTCTTACTGACCATGATCTAGATTTACTCAGTCCCTGGAAGTAGTGCATGTTGACTGGTATCTCCACAATGTACAAGAACTGTCTGAGTTCAATCTCCCAACAAACTTCTGTTCCCAAGACATGGTTTTGCTGCTTTCCTGTGTCTCATACAGCAATAGCATGACAGTGCCTCAAAGGCAGACAGCAGTCAGCTTACTCACAGCTCCATTTGCTCTGCTCAGATATGGGTAAATATGTTTAGGACTGTATGTGTTCCAAGTCTTCTCTACCTTTCAATCCTCTTCTTCCCCGGAGCATGTCCTTAAGCAGTGGAATGCAAATCACATTTTGGCACAAATTTAGACAGAAAAAACTCAAAAGGCAGTTGAGCTACTGCTTATGTTAACTAGTAATAGTTAAAAGAAGACCTCGTATACTATCCAGAATCAATGAGTTATTTTAAGCAAAATCCCTAGTTAAATTAGTATTGAGTTTACTATGACAGGTATTATATTATGGAATTTCACAAACCCATAGTGAAAGTCCATGGTTAAAGCCTGGGCAACTGGGATTTAATAGTGAAATAAATAGGCTTATTTTGTCTGTCTAAGAGAGATTTGCCGAAGAAACTAGTTATCTAGATCTTCCTGCTTTTATTCTAATGGAAGCATTGTAAAGCAACCTACTTAAAAATATTGAACTTGCTGTATATTAAGAGAAAAATCTTTGTGGCTAATGAACTAAACCAAAATAAATAAAAATATTTCATTGCATTTTTAATACAAAAACTCTCACTACATGCATTTGGTTTTGACAGCCTATTTTAATTATGTCATTTGATATTGTTAGCAAAGATACAAAGGTTATGTATGGTCATCAGACATGTTTTCTCTTTCAGCTGTTAAATAAATAGATCTGTCCTTTGTGTCTCTTTTAAGATCATTAAAATGGTAGGAGGCATTTATCTGGCTTTAATGTGCATGGTTATATGCATTATTGCTAATTAATAGCAGTAAGTATCTGAGCAGTAGACAGTGCAAAGTAAACAGAACTCTAAAATCACTAAGTCAGGGAATTGAGCACATCCAAGTAGAATGCAAATAATGAGTTGAAACTATTGTTTGTCAGTTGTAAAAAGATTTTTTTCTGTAAAAGAGATTTTTGAGTACTGGGGATACAAATTTGTAGGACTATGTTCCAATGTAATGGTCTCAGTGGTTTACTTAGCATGCTGCCTTAGTAAGAAGAAAGTCATATGAGCTGTCTTCAGAGAGGTGGAACTGGCTAGAATGATCCCAGGTGGATTAGCAACAAGGAGCTCCCAAAATGAGGTTCCAAGGACTAAATCAGATGTTAAAACACAAGGCATCAATTGAGACCCATGCTCAGCAATCAAAACCAGAAGAAGCCACACCTATTAGTAGGTAATGTTCACCGTGATAGACATTTTACAGCAAAGTAGTGGGTTTGCATGGCCAGGTTTTGAAAGTGAGGGGGATCTACAGGGGCGGATTCTGCAAGAAGCTTCCAGAAGCCTCTCCATGTCCAGCAGAGCCAATGCCAGAGGCTCCAGGACAGACCCACCTCTGTAGCACTCCCAACAAATCAGTCATGCTAGTAAGGCCTCTGTGATAACATATGTAAGAAAGGAAAAAAAAAAAAGTATTGCACAGATGTAATTGCAGCCAGAGAAGAGACGAGTGAGAATATGTGAGAGGAATAACTCTGAGGACACCAAGGTCAGTGGAAAAGGAGAGGGAGTAGGTACTCCAGGAGCCAGAGCTGGGGATCCCCTGCAGCCTGCAGTGAAAACCATGGTGAAGCAGCTGTTCCCCTGCAGCCCATGGAGGTTCATGGGGTGCAGAGATCCACCTGCAGCTCATGGAGGAGACACACTGGAGAAGGTGGATTTCCAAAAGGAGGTTGTGAACCCGTGGGAAGCCTCTGCTGGAGCAAGCTCCTTGCAAGGACCTGTGGACCCATGGAGAGAGGAGACCCATGCCAGAGCAGAGTTCCTGGTGGGGCTTGTGAACCTGTGGATCTGCACTGGAGCTGTCCCTGAGAGACTGAACTGCACCCTGTGAACAGTGACCCACAGTGGTGCAGTTCATGGAGAACTAGAGCCCATGAGAAGGACTCACATCAGAGAAGTTCATGGAAATGTGTCTCCCGTGGGAAGGACCCTACACTGGAGCAGGGGAAGGACTCCTTTCCAGGAGAGCAGCAGTAGAAACAATGTGTGATGAACTGACTGTAGCCTCCACTCTCTGCCTCCCTGCATTGCTGCAGGAGAAGGAGGTAGAGTTGGGAAGGAAGGAGGGGTGAGGGAACGTGCTTTTAAGGTCTGCTTTATTTTCTCATTATCCTGTTCTGATCTTGTTAGCAATAAAATCACTTAATTTCCCCAAGTTGAGTGTGTTTTGCCTGTCACAGTATTTGGTGAGTGAACTCTCCCTATACTTATCTGAACTCCTGAACCTTTCATTATATTTTTCCTCCCCTGCCCATTTGTGGAGGGGAGTGAGAGAACAGCTTTGCTGGGTGCCTGGCATCCAGCCAGGGTCAACCCACTGCAAGCAATAATAAAGGGAAAAAATTGAAAATATTGAAAAATGGAAAATGGTATTAAGTGCTGTAGAAAAGCAACCTATTGAATAGAATACAATTCCTTATTGAAGATCCAATTTTCATTTTAACCATTTGCTCTATATTTAAAGAATTATAACAAACATTAACCTTCAACCTCAAACTTACCATTGTGAATATTTAATTTATACAAATGAATCTTCGCAATTTCTTCTTAAATATACATATGTGCACAGTTAATTTTGTGCCTTCTGAGTTTAGAAAAATAAAAATAAAGGTTCTCAAGACTACTAGGTTTCTCCTTCCTTCAAGGTACTTCCACAGGAAGTTCTATGTTAAATGTTGCTATTGTCTACAAGAGAGTGCTCAGCGAAAGGTCCCAGGAGTTTCCAGTTCTTTTGCTATTAAACTAAATATTATCTCAAGCAAATTGATTGTGACTGCTGTGGCAGATTATAGATATCAAAGAACTAGTGAGACAGAGTCATAATGCAATAAACATCTGAACAAGTTCAATGTACTTGCTTCCTGAAATTTCATTGAGAAATGAAATTTCAAAATTACTTGGGAATCACTTTCAAAATTAATTGGGAATTCTGAGACATGTTGCAGCTCGGATGCACAGACAAAAATTGTATATTTGAAAACAGCTTAAATAACCTAAATCCCTTCTTGCTCTTTTGCATCTTTCTCTAAAATGTTTCATTATCTCTACTTCAAGATGCCCAGTTAGGACATTTTAGCAAATATTCTCAGAGCTGTCTACTTCAAGTGGCTCATCAGATTCTCTCTTTAAGTTCTCAGTATAACGTTTTAGAGCCAGTGTGTGCACTATAAGATCCAGATGATTCAAGGTTCATAAAAGGCTTTAAACCAAATGCCAGATCATTAGAACAGCCAGCTCCTTCCAGAGAATATATGCTCAGCAGTGATGTAACCAAGGCTTTCTCTCTTAGTGAATATGTTGGGTTTTCATTTCTGGAGCAATATATTCTCAGGTTAAGGCATCAATACAGGCTTTTGTTTCTTGTTAATTATATATATTTCTGTGAGAACCAGTTTTCCACACAGACCATATAATTTGGATTGTGTCTATCACTCAGTGGAAACATTTCTGTCTCTCATAAAGCACTGTTTGAGTGCCCAAATTTCTGTGCCTTTCCCTGTGGACCAGTATCTATCACATTGCAACATCTGCTAAGGAATATGCTGCAAAGCTGTCTTCATCTTTTTACTTTCTTCCTGGAAGTAGATTTGTCCACTTCTGGGAAATGCTTCCAACATCTTCACAATCACTTTTGCACTCACAATAAACATTTGAAAATGTCATATTGGAAACAGGCAACTGGCAGGCAATTTTGTACAATACCCAGACTAATATAAAAGAAATGGAGACAGTACTGAAAATGAATTCTCTATTATTTGCAAGTACAGATTTTAGCAGGAAGAACTTTAAAGCAGACTTCTTACATATTCGAATACTGCTAAATACAACATTGAATGTCAAAGTATCAACAACTTGGTGGAAAGTCCTTAGTACTTAGAAAATGTCATTAGCTTGTAAAATATGAAAAACCGTATTTAAAAGCAAAACAAAGCAACAAACAAACAAAACTCCCAACAGTGGAATTAAACTAATCTGGTTCCTTGACAAGGGTTTTTTTTGCATACTGAGCAACCCTCAACTCAGTTACAGTAGTGAAAGTCACCCTTTCATCTTCCTTAAAGATAGCGGGTATCTCATTTCTCAAATGTTCACTATAGAATTCCTCCTCAGACCTCAGTCCCTTTCTCCTGGGCACCAGTTGTTTAATTCCAGTGTCCTCAAGGGAGTATTTTGTGGTGTACACACATTTATTGGAGCAAAGAGAATTCTGATTTCAGAGTGCTTGCTCTTACAAGACAGAATTGTTTGCAATTGTTTTTGAACTTCAAACGAACATTTCTCTCCACATACTGAGAATTCATTGTAGACAGGAAAAAAACATTAGGTTGGGTTTTGCATTTACAATTAACATTTCTGAATTTCAAAACTTTCAGTCATCTACAGAATTATCAAAATGATCAAATAAGTTTGCATGTGACATAGGAGAGCTAACTGTTTCACTGCAATATCTACTACTTGAATTAATACACTAATGAATGTGTATATGCATTGTTTTCCAGAGCATCCACTTTCTTTGTGGACATTAAAGGAAGGAACAAGCCATGAGCTATAATATTTTCATATAAAACCATATTTGGCACTGTCATTTAGCACCTTAACACCTCATAAAGTGTAGAGTAATTAAAAATAACCGCTAGCACTCAAAACACTCTAACCAAAAATGGTAATTTATTTCCTAAATATATGTTCAAGCTTATATCTTTAAGACAACATTGAGCTCAGTCTTATTTGACCATAGCCCAGTCACCTGTCAATAGATGTTTAAGGAGCAATGAATAGCCCAAAAGTCAGCTATTTAAAGACTAAAGCTCAGTGATTTGGGGAGACAGCTTTGCTCTCCTGTGACATTTCCAAGCACAAGCTCCTTATGATTGCTGCTAATATAACATTCTTTACTGCAAGGACTGATTCAAGCAATTCAAGTCAACCAACCAGATCGAAACCGAAAGAATTTAATGATTACTTACATCACAGAGTTCTGAAAAAAATATGATCTATGAAGTCTACTGAGTTTAACTGGAGTTAAACTGGAAAGCATGAAATGTTAAAGACAGGGAAGAAAATTGATATGACAGTCATGGACTTAATAGCCTGTAGTTTGATATCAATTTTATGAAAGAAATTAAAATTATGAGAACAAGACAAAAAATACCCAGAGACAAATAAAACATGCAGGATTAAATTGTGCTAAATTAATCAGTGAGATAACTGTTTTTCAAAACAAAAGAAACACAATGAATCCCTTCTGTCTGAAGTAAACCATGAAAAAAATGATGCATTACTTTTTAAATCTGAAATGTACATTGTATTGTGAAAACCATGTGCTAATTAAGGAGCTACCTTAAGAGGTGAATGGTTCCATTTCATCAGTCATTTATTCATTATTTTTCTGGAGATTCATCCATTTTTTACATAACATGTTTGCATAAAAATTAAGAATCAGTCACTAAAATTCTAAAACCTCAGCACTGGAGAATATTAAGCACTTCAATACTTTAGTACACTGCTAATGTTTTTATTGTGAAGAACCAAGATTTAAAAAATGGGGTCTGATAACTGCAAAAAACCCATCAGCAGCAACAGCCAAGAATGAAAATCAAAGTAGAAGTATCCTTTTGAGAGCTAAATATTTTCAGGGAACCACTCAACATTTAAATGGGAAGAAACAGTGTCAGCATGCAATACCTGTTTGCTATCAATGCAAATGGAATATAAATCACATGAGATGATCATCCAGAAACTGACAAGGCTACTCACAACTGAGAGGAGTGTGATCCTTCAGCTGTTAAGGAATGCTTTGCTTACAACTTTACAGAGAAGCCATTACATTTCATTGCACCATATGGCAGTAAGGTGGAGTACAACATATGGAAATCCAGTCAAGCAAAGAGAAGCATTAAAGTAAGCGTATGGTAGCACTGTGAATACCTGTGTGTAAGGAATCATTTTGAGTTGCTTGCTGTCCATGCTAACAAGTGCACAGACAGGCTAGCACTGCTCTTACATTTGATTAATATTTTTGTACATCTGTCAAGTCCCAGTTTCTTGTGACACTCAGCACAGGTCATTCATTATCATGGCTCTGAAGATGCTGATGGAAAGTTGTTTGTTTGGCATATTATGTCTTACTTTTCTCCTTTCCCACCTTTTCTCTCTCATTCTTCCTCTCCGCTGGTAGCAGCTGCCTGTCCTGGACTACTCTTTTACCCAGGCCCTACCCCACACTCACATGCACACTAAATATTTGAGACATTTCAAGAAGATGTGTTTTATTGAATGCTTTGTACATATGATAATGATATATATATATTTGCAATGTTATAGTTTAAAGAACTTGATCATTCAAAGTGAAATGGTTACGAAATTTGCAGGTCTTCCCTGCTCAGTCACCGTACAAATAAAATTGGAGTTTATTTTAAAATTGCATCTGCAAATATTGAAGTATCTGCAACCAAAGAGTTCTGTTTGAATACTCATGAATATGCGTTTTGTTGCTAGAAATGAAAGCATTTTGACTATTGGTATTAAGAACATTTACTGAGATATTGGATATAATATGTCAGCTATCCTTACTGAAATGGAGTGCCATACAGCTGCAAAAACCCAGTTAGCAGGCCCCTGTGTAAGGTAATAGTTCTTTTTCTGTGCAGCAGCATTCTCCGTTGAAGGCAGTGTAATGAATAAATACATTATTTGTATTATGATAGCATTGA
>NW_008690694.1:10993-28800 GCF_000695815.1 Acanthisitta chloris | reverse complement strand
TGAAGGATTTAATCATGCTCACTCACATGAAAGATGAAATATGGGAAAATGACATAACATATAAGCAAAGTGTCAGTAGTGTCAAATGGAATGGATTTGCTCAATTCTCATATTTGTCAAATTACTTTAAACACAGTTTTAACAAGAAAACAAAGAAAAACAGGAAGAATTAGGAAGTAAGGAAAAATATGTTGAAAAAGAACAAGTTTGATAAAGTGAACTCAGAAAATTTTAGCTTAAAGAAATCAGGTTATATACATCCTAATAAACTAGGAAAATATTCTATTGGACTTATTTTGGCACTGAAAATTATGCCCCTGACTCATTCAAACATGTAAACATTTGAGCAGCAGAAATCATCCCATGATAAATGATTCAATAGAGAAAATAGAGTAATAGGAAGAGGATAGGAAGGAGGGGAGTGAGGGAGAGAGGGAAGGGAGAGAGGGAGGGAGAGAAGAGAGGGAGAGAGTGGAGAGGAGAGAGGGAGAGAGGGAGAGAATGGAGAAGAGAAGGAAAAAAGGATGGGAGGAACTGACAACAGGAGGGAAGGAGGGAGGGAGGGAAGGAAACAGACAGCCAGTTATGAATCATTGGTCCTGATAAATATTCCTTTTAGTTTTGTCTTCTTTAAAAGCAAAACATATACACAGAGCTACTTCTGACCAGATTTTTTTTCTCCTAAAACTATCCATCTGTGGCAGAGTCCATATTTTTCCCATGTAAAATTTACAGGAACAAGACTTCAAAGCCTATTTCAACAGCCCAACCTATTCATTTTTACCATTTGGAGATTAGCCACTTCCTAATATTGAGCACTACATGTAAGGATTACCTCACCCATGTTGACAAGAAGCCAGCACTATTGGTAAGAAGTCGCTTCATAACTGCAAAATATTTTTGAGATGGGGAAGGAGAATAAGTCTGAAACATGCAATTTCTTTTCTATATTGGCAGCACCTAAGTACCTTAATTTGAATTTTGACCATGACATTTGCGCCTTGAAAAGAGAAACTAATTTTTGTTGCCAGCTCCATATTAAAGAAATGAGGGGGGAAATATCCAGAATTTATCAATGATTTGTACACTTCTGGTTTTTCACAAGCATTCAGAGAGCTTATTTTCAGGATCAGCGTGAAACGTACACAGAGCAGCCACCAATGACTGCTATACATGTATATGTAGGAAAGCTCATTTTGAATAGAGGAAGAAAGAACAGTAATAGCAAGGACTTTACCATATCTCAAATTGTGAAATCATAGAATCATCAAGGTTGGAAGAGACCTTTAAGATCATCAAATAAGAACTTTAGGACCTTTAAGATCATCAAATAAGAACTTTAGGTCCATGCTGGCTGTTTATTGCTCTATCTTCAGACTCCTTTCCATTCCTTTATTTTGGTGTACAAGTAAATTAGATCGAAAGTTGCCCAGGCTCAGGCTACAATTACAGTTCTCATGTCTATAAAAAGGTTTGAGCTTCTAACTGACAAATATTTTTTTAAAAAAAGAAATTAGTTCATGGAGTATTAGTAATTGGAGAATGGGAAGTAGTGAGACAGCTACAGCCCAAGAGAATGTTTATTTGCTCTCAGATCTCTGATGAGTTGCATTAGAGTCTGGAGGTGGCCTCCAAAGAGTGATTGCTCCTGGCTTACTGAAGATGGTGTTAGCTTCGCCTGGCTGGGTTCTGGCCAGCCATCTGTCAACAGAGCTTGCCTTGTTTAGCCTAGCAAAACAAAAGCTGAGAGTGATACAGTCACTCTCAATAAACACTTTGGGCATAAACAAGGGAGAGGAATAAGAACTATTTAATCTAAGGGATGATTTTGGCATAAAAACAAGTAGAAACAAACTGGCCATGAATAAATTTTGGTTAGAATTTAGACAGCCTCCAGCATAAGTACAGTTGCAGATTAGCCTTCCTATGGCTGTAATGGGAGTTATACAACTTCAGGATTTTCAAATTTAGAGTTTTCTCTGTGAAGAGAATTTTATTATATTGAATCCAAAACCAAAGTAAAATGCAGTAAAATGATGCCTGCTCTGTACCAAAATATTCACCGCTGATTATTATCCCATTCATACTGCCACAAACAGTTGGCTTTGCGAAGTCATATGAATATTAGTTTCATAAGATCATTGACTGGATGCATTTCTGAACATAAGGCTTTTAATTTCTCATAATCTGGGGAGCAGCTGAGGTAAACTAGAATTACTTTTGTTGCATGTATGGATTGTGTCAGGAAAGTGGCACAGCAGTTCTCCTTGCAAAATTGGTGATGCTGTCACAAGTTAAACACCACCTTTAATGCAGACCTTGCAGTGCTTTAGAGGAGGTTTTATGCCATATGACCAAGCTATCATGAAATTAAAAAATAAGTGCTCTTCATTTGTTTAAACACTGTTTTTTCACCCATCCTTTGCAATTTCTTGTTTTGATTTTGTAAAGGCATTTTCAAAGAAAACCTTTGCAGCTGACTAAATTTCTTCTCTGTACTTATTGTGACAGTCATCCTGTAACATTACATTTCATGTACACATAACACTGTTCTTCAAGGAGACAGCAGACACCAGCCTGGAGCTGATGCAGACAGCACTGAACATAGAGAAAAAGCGATGACCAGCATTTCCTGGGATGGCCCTACCTCTTTCTGGAAATCTGTAATAGGTCTTCAGAACTTCAGTTTAAGCCAATACTTCACTTTAGTTATCAAATCAGATATATTCTAGAAAAGTCTCTACCTGCTGTGCAGCTGCTAATTATGTTTTCTGCTGGCAGGCAAAATTTACATTGCTTACAGCAGTAAAACTCCAGTTAGAATTCCTAGGAAAAAAAAGGAAGAGTTACAGTTTGACCAAAACACCTTCAGATATGAGTAACTCAATCCAGAATTACTGTTTCTTATCACACTTAAGACATTTGCTGTTGACCTTCATCAAGGAGTCCCAAAAATGCTTTAATTAAGCACTGTGGATCTGATAGGAGTTAAAAGATTTGGAAGCTGGCTTCAGTGATGACTTCACACTTAAAAAGAAGTGAATTTGAATTTACTTACTTACCATTTTCTATTTGGAAATGCAATGGAAATCACTTTTTGTTGTGTTGATTAGCATGGAGCTATTTGAACTCATTATTAAAATTTAAAATATCGGATAGAAAACAGGTGCTTAATAGAGCTAAAGGTGGTCTGTGGAGCCAGTTGAAAATATCTGACATTTCAAAGTGACTGATGAAAAGGTCAAAATAATCTCTAGCACCGTTATGTGAATTCCACTTTTCCCTATCTGTGGATCTCACAAAGATGCTCTCATTTTCCATGGTGCTGACAGTCCAAGCTTTGGAGAACATGCTCATTCCAAATGAATACTAATTCTTTGTTATTTACAGATATAATGGAATTGCATAAAATGTCATAAAAAGTCTTGACTTTTTGTCCAGAAATTCAGCATTATAAAATAATCCAAACACAGAAGTGAGAGCATGTGACTCTAACTAAAGATGTTTGCCAATACCTGTGTCAGGGTCTTGGGGCAACCAGGAGTCTCCTAACCTGCTCACGGTGCAGGACCTCATATCAAACCCCTGGGGCTCCCCAGAACCTGCCCGTGGCCCAAGACCCAATATCAGATCCCTTGGGTTCCCGTCACCCTACCCACAGTGTCAGGACCCCATATCAGACCCCCAGGGCCATCAGTCCATTCCCCAGTGCTGCTCTTCAGCTTTGCACATCCGTGCTCTGCCATGGAGTCTCATTAAGCCAGGTCAAGCAGTGAGCCCATGTCCCAGCATGGCCTCAGCCCATTGCCTGCCCCATAGCCTTGCCCAGACTTTCTGGGGCCATGTCTGCCTCAGCCCAATGTTGTGGGCAGTCCTTGGACCCACTCCATCACCATGATCTGGGCCTGTAGTTGTGTCTGGCCAAAACTCCTAGGTCTGCCCCACTCCCTCTCTCAGCTGTGGGTCAGAGCCCTGGCTCCAGGCACCTGCCCATCTGGCACAGGGACTCTGTCCTCTTCCTAACACAACCTGTGTAGGAAATCCCAGAAAATTTACCACTTGGCAGCACTTACTCTTTAAACAGAGGAGATATTTATGTAGTAATTAAATAGTTAATATAGTTTTTGTTCCACATTCCATTTAATCCATATGTACAAGCTATATACACACAAGAAACTGGAAGGGACAAATGCCGTTGCTCAGCAACAAGAAACTGGCAAAAGCTCAAATACTCCACGTTTCCAGCAGACAATGGCTCTCTGAGCTCACAATCAATAGCATTTGATGCAAAGGAAATGCCCAGTTTATCACACTTACCATCTAACAACACCTCGAGTGTATTTTTGGCTGGCATACCTAAAAACATATCTCAACTCCAGCTGTTTGAATAATGTATCGAAAAATACACCCTTTTTTTTTTTTTGCTTGAAAGCCAGTTACAACAAATGAGTTTGTTATTTGTAGGTATTCAGTGAATAATTTATGGAAACAAATGTCACTCTATAGGTTATTCAAGAGATTCAGTTTAACTATTCATGAGCCAGGCTGTTCAAAGGTGACTCAAGTCCATCATAAAATCTGAATTACGCCTCCTCCTTTGTTCCAACAGCCTCTTCTTTTGTGGCTCTTTATGTATTACCTTGATTTTATGCATACACAAGTAAGTCCAACATTTTGTTTCTTCTGCTAGAGCTATCCTATTCCCATTTCTCCATTTCCCTTCAATCTTTGTGTTCTTCAAGTTCTCTCTTAACCCTTCCATAATTTCTCCTCTCCCCTTATGGACTACTAATATCTGCTTAACAGATGAATTTGTATTATCCCATCCCCATATGCAGTAAGTTGCTCATTTGAGGCAGCAAGTTTCTCTCTTGGCTCCTGGCAGAGGCAGGCACGGCCCCACAAGCTGCTGCCAAGGTGGAGCTGGGAACAACACCAGCAGACAGGAGCTATGGAGCTAGGTGAAGTGCTGCTGCCAGTGCTGAGATACAGACAAAAGAGGCCAAAAAGAATCTGAATTTCCTGGTACTGAAATACTGTGGCGATGAGAACTTCATTACAAAATAAGTTTTATTGTCCTTCGTTCTACTAATGAAAACTTAGACATCATCTGCTTCGTGCTTGTCATCCAGCTATCTGCACACTGACTGTCCTACCTTAGCCACCTGTCTTAAAGCAGGACACCTCCATCTCTGACACTGCCTATTTTCTTCATGGGATATAGATGGATCCTAAACAATTAACTTAAACTAGATGCCTTAACTTAAGAAATTGAAAGTTGGATGAGATTAATCCCCTTCAATTTTCAGCACAATTTTCACCAACAGTCTACAGGGTTTAATTATTTTTTCCTTCGTATCTCATAGCAGTACTGGAACGAGAGCATACATTTTAGAGAAAGAAAAATCTTGACTTCAAAATGCTAATTAGTGATTAATCAGAATTGCAGGTATTGAAAAATATATTAGATATGGGGCTAGGAATTCTTTGAGGGATCCTCCTGGAAAGTTACAGTGGTGTAGAAAGAGCTTTCATAAAATGCTCCAGTGGTTGAATGTAGAGTTTATGTAAAAATGTATTGATATACATTTAATTTCATTTCACTCCAGAACAGTGGAAACAGTTATGCCAATAAAAGGAGAAACACAGGAGAGTAGAAGCAGCTTAGTCCTGTAGGGATTATATTTTAATGCTGTGCATAGAATTGCCCTAACATGTTAATGTTTAAAAGTCCTATTATTCCTTTTATCTCTAAAAACCATAAGATTTCCATGCCATTCAACTTTTGGTTATTAAATTATCAATATTAATGATATTATTGCCCTGCTAAAAATAAATATATGCGGTCATATATATTAAACACATTTTGGTTTGTGGATAAACAGATTGCCTATGGTAAAACAATATCCTTTTTAATTTGCTACCTTCACAATTGTCTGAAAAATGCAAATTATTTAAAGGATGTAACCTAATTTAGCACTTCTTCCTAAGTTTAAACAAAATCTTGTTTCCTTGCTTTTATAATGAAAAAAACAACATTCATATACAAGAGTAGGTGAATTTTTTGTTTCCTTGAACTGAAACAAAATTATATCTGTCTTGAAAAATGCCAGTGTTTGCTACATGTGTCTTAAGATTTTATTCCTATATCACTGAAGATATGACCTCAAAGAGGCTAAGTCAGTAAAAACAGCTACAAAAAGAACCCTTTGAGGTTATTTTTATTTGTTTTCTGGAATGTGTGCCCTTATGGGCTTTTTAAGTCATATTTTCTAGTTTTTATCTACTTCTATAAAGACAAAATATTTAATAAAGAAAGCAAACAGAGAAAACTTGCATCTGAAACTCCTACCTAACTATAGAAATCCAGGAGATGGTTCTGGATATTTTAAAATATATGATTTAGAGAAAGCACTCAAACTTGCCCTTCAGGTAGTTCTGGCTTTAGGTTTCAATGACAAACTTAAAATTGAACATGATTTGAATTAGGATAAACAACAGAAAAAAAGCAAAGTTGAAGAAGAACCTTACAATGCAAAATTCTGAAAGGAACATAGAGTTCTTATTGATATTAATTTTTTTGCACTTGGTATATTTTTTATTAATTTCTAAATAACCTATCTTTTCATAAAAATGAATGGAATGTTTTTGTGGTATTATTGTTCTTTTGTTTTATCTGCTAATACTATCATTTGTATTTTCATATGAAATGCTGTTTGTATGGACTGCTTGAGAATACCTTTTAATGGATTTTTAGTTTATGGAAGTTGTTTTTAAGATTCAGAAATTGAAATTATACTTTTTATTGTATTGTTTTATCTATTCTTATCTACTTCATTTTTACAGTACTCATTCGTTTAGTATGTGAGAAACTCAAGTTATAGACTCTTTCTAAGCAAAAGCAGTGAAATATTAGTAATATCATCACTTGACAGTGAAAAACAAAACAGAACAAAATAAGGTTCAGATTCAATAAAAGATTTAGGTACATTAAAGAGACATTACGTTAAGTACTATAATATATAAAAAAACTATAAAATAGTTCTTTGGTGTCTGAAAATAAATTAAAAGGACCTTTGAATTAAACACTTTGCTTATAGAGTTGCTGGGATGAGTTGGACACCTGAGATGACCAATGCAAACTTGCCAGCACAGTCATCAGAGAGCTTCCCAGGGTAACCAGGAGGCAGAAGGCACAGACCCTAGCGCAGCAACCAGAAAAGAGAGGCAATCCTTGTGGTAAAATGCTTCTGCCATATATGCAAAATCTTTTTTAATAAAAAGAGCAATCAGCCATAGAAGTAGAAGGTAAAAATCTTGATTATTCATTCACATGGGAACACACACATGGTTCACTCAGGTCCTGCTGTCCATTCATTGTTAAGAATAAGTCAATTGCTGCAGGATGCACATCTTCAACAGAAAAGCCATAGCATGTTTTCACCCAGCCTCTAAGCAAGGTGCTGAATAACTCGTATAGAATGTATCACAGTTTAGATTTGAATCACTTTAAGTGGGAGATGATTAACCCAAGATGTTGGCTATATATCCAGTGCCGCTCATTTACTAGGTAGAAAAGGAGGTATGCTGGTATGTTGTAAAATGTGGGGTTCATCATGAGCAACTTTTAAATACTACTAGCTGTATTGGTTTGTAAGGCAGTGAAAATGTGTAACATTGTGGAAAGGGATGCTTGAAAGGACTGTCACTACCAAGTTCAGAAAGCCAGTGTTTATGTCTGAACTTCTATTACTTCTCTTTCTTTTCTTTTTTTCTTTTTTTAGCTTTACATATCTATTTGAGTAGTAGTTTCTAGAATAGTTGTAGAATAACTGTAAAGAATTCATGGGTAAATCCCAGATCCTTTAAGATTATTAAAATAGGAATTGTAATAAACCAGATTTTGCTGGTAGTCTTGGTGAAAAGCCTATGATGGTTGGGGACTGTTTTTTGTTGAAGGAAACAGATCCACAATGTCCAATATTTGCTTACAAAGTTTCCTATGGCCAACAAAACACAGTAATTACTTTCAAAATCAGTAAGACAAGATAAATGGGAGTTAGGATTTGGGTTGATGTCTAGCATTTCAGGTGCAAAGTAGCTCTGATTTGGCTGCTTCCCTGATGATGCAAGATACCTTTTCGATAAAGAAGTTATCTATTTGATTACCAAAGTAACAAACCCATGTTAGTTAACATGGGTTCATGGGGAGTACTCTAAAGTACAGGAATTTTTTCAGAAGCTAGTTATAAATATAATGATGACCACAGATATTAACTGGCGAAGCCAAGTGACCAGAGGCATTTACTGGGCTGATCATTTAAACAAAATACTTGCTTGATTTTGTTCAGGTGATTCTTGTTGTAGGAGACAGTGCATTGATTTTCTTTTTTTTTTTTTTTTAGACTCTTGTAGACTAACTATTGGAAACAACAGTTGAAGAACATTGTTGTCCTAGAATACCTGTCAGTAGGCTTTAGAAAGAGATTAATTCCAAGAAATTCCCAGGGATGTAGAACAATAATTCCTCATTACTTCAATCAAATTCTTTTCCTGCTGCTTTCACTGGTAAATTTTTATGACCTTTACTGGGATTATGATTTTTTTAATATTCATCTGTATGATATTAACAAGTATTAGTGTGTTCCAATTATGCATATAAATATTCAGATACTCTTCAACAAAACTCCGTATTGTTCCATCATTTGCTCCAAAGTATTTACAAATAACTACCTGTGTTAAGGAACATTAACAACTCCAAGAGTTATAGAAAAATTATGGGAGGCATCATCAACTGCTTTCATTCAATTTTTCATAACTTTAGTTTCCATGACAACAAAGGAGGCAATTCCACAAATCCAGCAGCTCATTATTTGAGACAGTTTGCTGTTTTCTCTGGGAAGTGAGACAGTTGGGGTTTTTTAAGTCTTGTAAGAAATTCAATGGATGAAATCTGAAGGAAAAATAATTAAAATGAAGCCCCTCATTGGGTACATAATATATTTTGTGAAGAACACTTACTGAGCTTATATTAGTTCTTTCTCCACTCCCAACTCACTGACTCACGTTACCAGTATTTATTTCTTCTCTTGGCTTTATGTGTCAAAATCTGACATGACTTGAACTCTCACTAAGAAAGAAATATTTGTAAGGTCAGGAAGAAAATTTTTTCTTTTCTTATTTTTTGTGTCCAAAGCACAGCATCCAGAACTCTGCAGTTCCCCATTAAGTGATTGAAATTACTGTCAGTCTCAGCCATATATGAACTGTCATTATGTTAGGAAATACATTTAGAAAATGCAACTTTTCATTGCTAGGCAAGATGCCAAGTTTTGCTAAGATTTCTTTTTAAGACTTTTTTATTTTTACATGTTACATTCGAGGAATCCATGTAAAGGAAAGCAATTTTCTAAAGAAGGCAAAATCAGGTTTGTTATAAACATACAGACAGTATAACAAGGTTTCTCTATTGATGATCTGGCTCTTTCACTGGAAAAATATCCTTTTAGGAAGGGTATTAGTGTAGTGAAGAATATGGCATGCATTTCACATTTTTCACTAGTTCTCTAAATGTTCTAAATGCAGGCAAGGCAAGAGCAAATATAAACCAATGTGAACACTTGAATCATGAAATGTAAGCAGAAAATCCTTTAAGAAGAACCATTTCTTGCTATTATCCCCATTTAAAATACAATACCGTAATACATGAATATCCAATTTTGGGATTTGGTTGCAAACAAATTCTTTCATGTGTTTTAAAAGGTCACAGTAGCAGTGGTCCTGATGGAATCAGATCTTGTAGGAAATTCCTATATTTTTCATGATCTTTGCATATCATTACTGAAGAGTCCCTTTCATCCCATGAAAATAGCCTTGTTATGACAACTTCAGAAAAGCTGAAATCCTGACACTGTTGTTATGCAGTAAATGTTAAAGCAGTAAAAGTTAAGCTTGCAATATTTCCTGCATTTTCAAGTTTAGAATAAAACCAGATTAGCTGCATAGAAGTTCAGCTCTGTTGAATCTGAATTCATCCACAACATGTGTTTCCTGATGCTATATGAGGTCCTTGGATCCTAGAAGTTTTAACTAGACAACAGAAAAAAAACAAATCATCAACAGCTTCACCAAAACAGAGGAAGTGTCTCAAATATCACACAGTGACATAGCAAGGTCTTTCAACAACAAAACCCCAACAACACCAAACCAACAGAAAAACCCTCCAAAAATTTAGTAAGGCAAAATGGAGCATACAAATGGCAGAAGGGCCATAAGTAAAGCTGCAGCACAGGAATATATGAGGGAACTGAGTCTTCCCCTTCAGAAAAAGCCCAACATAATGTTTCCCTGCAAGCAATCCTAAACTTCCCAGACTATTTTCTAATGTGGTGAAGGACTCCAGCCGGTTCTGCTTGCTTTGACTATTCCTGATCATCCTCATGCGATCCTCGTGTGAATGCCATAAAGAAATTCTCCTACCTGGTAGTGACTGTCCCTACTCCAGGTGACCTGAATGGCCTCTCCTTGGAGGCCTCTCCTGCCTACTGGATTAGCGCAAAATGTTGTCTATGAAACCACTACGTTAAGCAAAGGCTGATCTAGAGGAGATCCATCTGGAAGAAAGACTTCTAGTCAAAAGATGTAGCTAAATGTCTGATACATTGCTCTGACTCTATATTTTCCCTCATTTCTGAATGTGATTTGTAGCTACTGGTTTCCAATGCACAGCTGTTTCTGGTTTGACCTTAGCATCCAGACCCCAATTATAAGTAGAATTGCCTGACATTAAAGATGGCTTTACGGCTTGTGATCCACACGTTCACGAGGTTCCATGAACTACTTCTACTGAGTTAACAAAATATGACTCAAAAACCCCAGGGCCATATATTGTGATGCATCAATCTGTGTGTCTGGTTTGGGTTTTTTTTTCTAAATTTTTCTATGCTATCACTGGAAGATTTTGTGTAGTTCACAACTGGACACAAGGATACAACCCCACACCTCCAGCATAATATAACTGTATGCTGTAGCAGAATTGTGATAAGTAAAAACTGATGAAATTATAGTATATAAATAACCTAGACATAATATTATTTTTTACTGAACTTACACTTCATTTTACACTAGCATGAAATCCACCAGTGAATTTCGATCTTTGAAGCTGTAAAATTAGTAACTACATAAGGACTAAGCTTCCTTTGTAGAAGTTTGCAGTTTGTTTTAGGAACTGAGTTTTGTTAATGTTTTGTTGACCTAGTGGTTGAATGGAGAAACGCGTTTGTTCAGACTATGCATTTGTTAACAGTGCTTTGAAATAACATTTTGGCTTTCTCTCAAGAAAATGTTGGTTTGGATGCACAAAGGAAATCTGGAACTATATGATTTCTGTTAAGATTGTACTTCATTTTTTTCTGTAATGCATACATGTTTCATTCATCTGCCTCTAAAGTGAACTGAGGGCATCAAAATTAGGAGCTATTGGAATTTACATTCTTTCTGAGATGCCCTGAAATGCCCTCTGTGTACTGTATGAAAGCAGCAGGTTCTACAGAATGTTTTCCTGAACCATAGTCACACCAAACAGATTTGCCTTTCAAAGACATGGCCCTGCAAGCACATCTGAGGTGACACGTTTGTTTCTCAACACCAAAGGGAAGGTGACTTATGCTTGTTACAGGATAAAATACTCCCTGTGCATTGATACATGCTGTTTCCAAGAGGAGGAAGTCTCCAGTTGTAGCTATTTTAAAAGGAGATGTGTAATGAGAAATAAGTGGTTCACCATGAATTAACTGCATTTTTCTTTGAGGTCATAAAAATGTGTGTGTTCACAGAGACAGACAGATCTTGAGGCACTGTGTTGATGTTACCATCTTCATACACTAGCAAGGAAAAATAAAATATGTTCATCTGGAGATGTAGCAAGCTTGCTTTTTCAGGTCAAAGATTATTGACATGTCAACTAAAGGGCTATGGTCCACAAGATTTATCAGGTCTTGCAATCAAACTCTTCGAACTCTATCAAGAAATGAAAGACTAAAATGGGAGTGAGAAAAGTTAAGATACAGAGGGGAGAAAATTTGGCATGTTGAAAACAGAATATGAAAATCTGCCTTCAATAGATCAACATTTTACTTCAAGAATCAATTAAATAAAATAATGTTAATATAACCTGCTTCATTTATGACTAATCATACTTAAGCATATGCCTATTTTTAAATATTAAAGTATCAGGATAATTTTACTCATACTGCTACTGCTACTACTACTACATTTTTGTGACAGAGATTCAATGTTCTTTTAGCAAAAACACTTCGAAACTATCTGATGTTTTCTCATTAGAATACTTCTAATGAGTTTAAAAACAATGGAATTATTTGTTGCTACTTTATTTTCTAGGAGATATCATAATTACTATACTCTGGTAACATACAATGTGATAAACAAGATGCTAACTCCACAGAGCATTGCTACCTAGTATGACTTTTAACCTGTTTGAAATCTACCCATTATGAGTAATGTCCTTATCTTACATTGGGATCTGCCTTATAGACTCTTCTCTTGATCCATGTAGCTACAAGGAGCAACTCTGGAAGATTCAGCAGTGGAGACTGAATCCAGGGAGGTTACAGCAATGTCTTTCCAGTGGCACCTTTTTTTTTTTTTCCCCTAGGGGCTAAACTTTGCTTAACAGTTACTTTTGCTCTGAGATAGGCTAAGAAAAGTTCTTCATATGATGGTCACAGTGGAAAACTAGCATCTTAAGACTTGAACATCAGTTTTCCAGCAGAACAGTTGCAGGCTATGACAAGTTCAGCCGAAGCAATCTTACCTCAGATTTTCAGGTAGTGAAACAACATAACCAGAGTAATATTAGAGGAAACAGAAAAGCATCTGCACATTGTTATTGAGTATTGCAAGGAAAATAACAACAGCCCTCAAAATAGAAGGGCAAAGAAGGATATCAAGTACTTATGCTGTACCATGGTTTCTTAATATCTGTTTTAAACTTTATTTTAACCCTTTGTGTAAAGAATGAGATTACTTCCCTAAAACTTTAAAACAAATTAATTGTTTTATGGATCAGGGTAAAAATCAAACAATGGAAAGTATGTAGCAATGCTGAGTATCTTCGCATTTTAAACGTGTACACACACATATGAGCATGGGCATGGGCACACACATACAGTGTATTTTCAGTCTCTCTCTGCAGGTCAAAACTGCAGAGGTGTTTAAGACTGTAGAACAGGTAATGCTACAGAAAATCCTAAAATATTCATATTCTTTTTATGAAAGTACATCATGAAGGAAAAAACCCAACATTGCTACCTACTACTTATCAATCATTCTGCTATTTAAAATGTTCTGGTAGAGCAACCAAAATATAAATATATCATATCAGCCTCAATTGCACCATGAGGGAAGAAGATGTGCAGGCTGAATTGTGTTTCCATAAAGCATTGGGTAAACGATGATGAGTAAATGGTATAAAAGAAAACAGGAGAGTCACTTATTTGCCACGCTCTCTCCTGCTTCCCACTAATGGACTGGTTCTGCTGGATGCTCTTCAAAGGAAAAAGGACTAGCTACACCATGCAGGAGAGAGCAGTGCCAAGCCAGCATCACTGCTACCTGTCATATTCCCAAATCTTAGCAGGTGGGTACTATCTTTCAGCAAGGTATTTACTGAAAGGACCTGACATGACAACTACCTTACCCACTCATCTGGTCAAACTGAGATGACTCTTCAAGCTTCACACAACAGACACTACTCTGACAGGCTGGGTGTGCCCTCCTCACCCTGCTTCACTCCAGCTCTGCATGAATTGCTGCTTTACTTCCTCAGGTATGGCTCTAACCTACAGATTTCAACAACAAATAAGCACAATTATCCTGAGTGTGTATCACAGAAATCTCAATCCATAGAATTCAAATTCAATGGTCTACCAGGATAGTGTTTCCAAAAGCCACCTGGAATGAAACCTGACATTTAACAAATGCTCCCTGTTATACAAAACATTCCCTGCTGTAAGTACACTGTTGTTGTTAGAATACTGTTAGAGTTCCAGCAAACAAAGTAATCCCTTAAGTTATGCTTTTCCCCAGGAATTTTTTCATGGTATGTAATTGTACTGAGGTGTTTGTCAATCATATTACGTAAGAAAGCTCTCAGTTATGATTTCACTTGGAAAACATCCATTTATCCATAAAATTAATGAGAAAAATCAAATTTGTAAGTTGCCACAATTTATATAAACTATAGTTCCAGCAAACAAAGTAATCCCTTAAGTTATGCTTTTCCCCAGGAATTTTTTCATGGTATGTAATTGTACTGAGGTGTTTGTCAATCATATTACGTAAGAAAGCTCTCAGTTATGATTTCACTTGGAAAACATCCATTTATCCATAAAATTAATGAGAAAAATCAAATTTGTAAGTTGCCACAATTTATATAAACTATTGTCTGGAAAACATCCATTTATCCATAAAATTCATGAGAAAAATCAAATTTGTAAGTTGTCACAATTTATATAAACTACACATTTGTCTCAGGAGAATATGTCAGGAAAATGTCTCCATAAAAGCACAAAGGCACTTTTTCTTATAAAGTTCTGTATTGGCTTAGTTCATCATAAATCTAAAAGATAAAAGTATCTGAAGTCACAGGCAAGATATCTAGCTATTTTACAACCTCATATTGTAATAACCTTATATTAGTTTGCTAGAATTAAGAGATCCCTGCATAAGAATTGTATGCCAGGGTAGTACTGTATCTTTTGAAGTATTATAAGCTTACTGTTTCCTTGGTATGTAATTTACACATAACAAATATAATCGTGACATGATCACCAGAACTGAGCTACAAAAATGTATAATTCTGAGGTAACTCATCAACTATCAGGATCAAGGATAAGACCTAATATTACTGAGCTGAATTAAGTTACTTTGAAAACAATTATATAAGATTTTTAGAATAATCTTTGTACAGCTGATAACATAGAGTTTAAAATCTTCAGTGGAAAGGCTTTTTTCCCCCTAGATGCTATACATTTAGAGACTGTCAGGGTGACATAGTGGATTTTAGAAAACAGGAAAAATTACAGGTGAAAATATTCCTGTACTTCAGGATTGCTAGGTGTTACAGCTATTGCTATTTTTATGTGGAGTATCACTGCCATTTTTATGATGCTCATTTTTTTCAATAATACTAAATGAAGTGAATTTATGCACGTAAATTAGTACTTCTACATTTTCATTTTTATTACATACATACATCACAGAGTTGTGCAGATTAATAGAAAAAAATCTTTTTATGTTCAAGAGAGCAGAAACAAGAATGGATAGTGAAATGAATGTCAATAAGAAATCGTAGAAAATCAATAGAGGATATTAAAGGATAACAAGGAAGCTCTATAGCTGACAGTAAGGAAAATAAAACTAATTTAAACTCTATTTAGGACAAAAGGAATCCTATGCTATTTCAGGAACAAACTGGTTTTCAAAAAATCATGAATGGACCAAATTTTCAATAAATATTTCTACTCAATACTTGGAGAAAAAGCAAAAGGAGATACACATTGCATATTTACCATTCAAAAAAATATACCAGACAGGTTACTAGATGGGTAAGAAGTTGCTGGGTGACTGCACTCAGGGGGTCATGGGATGCTACTTGGAGCAAGTGACAAGTGGAGCTAACACAAGGGTCTGTCCTGGGACCAGTCATGTCTGATATATTTCTTAATGATCTAGACAGCTGTGCTGGTTTGTGCTGGGGTAGAGTTAACTTTCTTCACAGTGGCTAGTATGAGACTATGTTTAGGATTTGTGCTGAACACAGGGTTGATAATGTAGAGATGTTTTTGTTATCGCTGCACAGAGCTTGCACAGAGCCAAAGCCTTTTCTGCTTTTCATACTACCACACTGGCAGGGTTGGGAGACTGGGAGGAGAAACAGCCAGGACAGGTGACCCAAACTGACCAAAGGGATATTCCACACCATAGGACATCATGCTCAGTATATAAAGTGGCGGCAAGGAGGAACGGGGGACATTTGAAGTGATTGTGTTTGTCTTCCCCAAGTAACCATTATACATGATGGGGCACTGCTCTCCTGGAGGTGGTTGAACTGCCCATGGGAAGCAGTGAATTAATGCCTTGTTTTCCTTTGCTTGTGTGTGTGGCTTTTGTTTTCCCTATTAAACTGTCTTTATCTCAACCCATGAGGTTTTACCCTTCTGATTCTCTCCTCTATCCTGCTGGTGGGGGAGTGAGAGAGCGGCTGTGTGGAGTTTGGTTGCTGACTGGGGTTAAACCATGACAACACCAAACTGGGGATACCAATCGACATGCTCCAAGGCAGGACTACAATTCAGACCTGGGCAGGCTGGAGATACAGGCAAATAGGAATGTTAGGGGCAAGAGCAAATGAGACTACTGGACCTGGTTCAGAAGAACATGGTACCACATCGTATGACCCATTCCTGAATGGCTCCCTGGCCTGTATGAAAACACTGCTTCCATGATCCAAAGTGACCTCAAGCAACAAGAAATTCATAGGGGTTTTTTGTTATTTACACTGGGTTTTGAAAAGCAACAGAACCATTAACACAATTCATTTAATTCTCCAGAGGAATTAACTCCTTCACCTTTCCCTGGATCAGTGCACAGGATGAAACCTTCCTTTTGTAACTCTTCCCAGTGGACTGGGGGCATCCAAGACTTGGGTCTCATGTCCCAGTAACCCAGGCTCAGACTTCCATGGAAATGCAGTGAGAAGGTCTGTAAAGTGACAGAAAGACAAAAATCTCACCAAGGGGTAGTATTATTAAGGGTATCATTAGTAGCTCAAAGATACAAAAGAGAAAATGCCAGCATGAAAATGTTTAAAGGTCTAACGGGAAAACAGCAGGGAGATTAGTCAGGCTGGTCTGTTCAGTTTGGAACTAGTTCTGAAGCACTGGGTCAAACTGGCTGTGTGATCAGTGTTGATGCAGCTGGTGGCAGACAGCAGCTTGAAGCACGGAGGGTATGTGGTGGTGTCCAACCCTTCCTCCATCTGACTTATTCCATCTTCTCAGCAAAGATTCTTCACACCAGGTAAGGCACACTGTTGTTTAGACTAACAGCTCATTAACTCCTAGCTATCTGGCTTATGTTAGCCAGTAAATTTTTGAACTTGCTCTTGAAAGTGCATCTATCCTGACTGCAGACTGTCTTTATGCCTGTCTGAAGAAGCCCAAGTGAACCAGCCCAAAAAGGAGCATAACAACACTGCAGCAGCACAGCAGTCACATGGGTTGACCTTGGGGCACTGCCTTGTCTCACAGATGAGTCAATATTTGTCAAGATTCCACTTAGTAATTGCAATTCCTCTGGAGACCTTCTACAAGCATTTCCCAGGAACAAGGAGCACAGAAAAAGCATCTATAGACAAAATTACAAAGTCTGACCTTGTGGTAATTGTGCCTCCACTAACTAGCGCTGACTATGAGGATATTTGTCAAGCCACTAACTAGGTCTTGTTTGTCTTTATTTTTCTTCCACGGAGTTCTACAGAGAAGACCTTATACAAAGTTGCTTTGAGATACAACAACAGAGGAACATTCAGTGGCAGATATCACTACCATTACAGCTGATAGATAGAGGTCCTGGGCTGAAACTCCATCCAAGGCCCAGGAAAACAGATTAGGCAGAGATTAGCAAATCCCAGTGCCTCACAGTGCTCCACTAAAAATCCGTATATATGTATGTAATGGATGTCAACAGTCTGCTTTTGGCCCTTCACTCCCAGTTCTGTCTGCGAG
>NW_008690694.1:4872-10965 GCF_000695815.1 Acanthisitta chloris | reverse complement strand
GAACTACTGCAGGGGGATGCAGGCACATCCTCTGTGGCATCTCAGATTTGAGCTGCCTGTGACACCGGGGCCACCAGAATGCTCCACCACAGCTGGCAGCACATACGAGAGAAAGCTGAGCCCAGGGAAGCTGTGGAGTTGTGATCAATTTCTGTTGCAAGAAGGGCCGTTCACTGATACTATTAGCCAAGCAGCAAGTTCAGATGAAAAATTGAGGTACTGTGGCCAAGTCTCTTATTTAGCTAGCATTAGGTAAGTGTATAAGATTGTAGAAAACAAGGTGGTGTGCAACCTACAATGGCTTGTGGAACAGTTAACGTTGCTCAGCTTTGGTGCCCCTGTTAAGAGAAAAATGTTGATAAACTGTCAATTAGATCTCAGAAGACCCAAAAAAATTACTAAAATAGACTCTATACTGCAAAACGTCAGTTTCCCTCTATGTAGTTTAGGAAGGACAAATACACATGCAACTGTTGCAGTATTGTTTGTGTAACTGGCAGGATATGGCCGAAATTTTAACTGGACAACATAAAATAAGGGATACACCTGAGCAGTTCACAAAAGTTTTTCATTGATTCCCTAATGCAGAAATACTTTCAAATTATAATCAGTATGTTTTAAGGAAGATAGTCTCGACTTCAAATAACAAGCAAGTCTTAAAAGACTTCATTAAACAGGGCAACCAGGGTTTGATCTTACAGTTATTACTATACGAATTGCTGTCTCCTGATGAAATGCAGCTCCATGCCTCCACCCAGTGTTCTTGACCAAGAACAAAAAGAGCCCCTGAAAAGTGCATGCCATATGCAGTACCAGTGGAAGTATGGATATTGCAAATTATTTCTTTTGATCTTTTCCTTGGAGTGGCTCAGCTGAAATGTAGACAGGCATTTGATAGTACCTTCTGCAGCTAGGTAACCACAAATGTGAGATGTTTTAAAATCTTTTGCTATTGCTATAGAAACTGTAATTGGGAAAGAACCAAATCCAGTTGGCATCAGGCAAAAACTTAAATTTCAGAGTGGGTTGTGGGTTTTTTTAAATCTAAAAATCTAAAATTATAGTTTTAAAATAAATACTAAACAGATTACAAACCAACTTTTGCTTATAAGTAACCCTTTGCTTTTTAGTACTAATTTTCCATCCTTAAACCAAGAGAAAGTATTTTCTTTTTCTCCCCCCCTTGAGATTATTTAGCTACTTGCAATGGCATCCCTGCTTTAAACTGAAAGAACTGTCCTGGATATATCCCCTAAAAAGCTTATAATAAGTTCTTTAGATGAGAAATTCTCTATTTAATTACATGAGTTATTTCATATATATATGCACCGGTTTTGTTAAATGGTGGTCCATATATGATGAATATTTTTCCTTTAGGAAACATGCAGTTGTTACCAGTTCTGCAACTGTCTGTGCTTTCCACTTCTTTCTTTTCTGTCAGAGCCTCAATTTTACTGTGATGTGTCACTATCTGCTAAAAAATACAAGCTTATGAGGATGTGCACATTTAATATATCGAAGAAGAAAACAGTTTAGGAAAACACTTTTGTTCAAATCCAGGAAGAACAAGATCTCTTCTCCGTGCCTGTTAAATAAGTAAAAAATACATTTCTCTCATCCCCCATCATTTTAATGATAGGGTCTTTGTTATATCTAATACCAAACCCACTTCTTTCACATACAATATTCCTGCTACACTCTGCAAAGAACTGTGTATGATTTATTAATATTACTATAGAATTGAAACTAAAAGACAATGAAATTAAAGGATAATGAAAAGCTTTTCATCCTGTAATTAATCTGCAACTGTTAAGAGATGCAAAACTGTGAATCTGTCAGTACAAATTAGATTTTGGTAGAGTAGGAACAATAGCCCAAATGTATTAGATAGTCATTCAAACTGCAAACAAGTCATACACTAATCATCTGTTCTTATATTTCTTCTACTACAGGTTAAAGAATCATTTCTGTACGAAGTTCATAATTTTTTAGGAGACTACACCATTTTGAGAGACACCTAATGCAAACTGACAGGCAGAGATGCTTCTAGCTATTCCTGCTTTTGGGGTTTTTTTGTTGTTTTGTTTTGTGGATTGTGGCTTTTTTTACAGCTACTAAAGGTCTGATGTAGCTTGATTTAACATTTTCCAAATGAAATTCTGAGAAAATAAAAAAAACCCTATCACAGTCTTGCCTATATATTATAGTTTCAGGTTAAGCTCACTTCTGATTCCTTTTTTTTCCCTTTTTTTTTGCTTCTCTGTTACAAGATTTTCCTTAAATAGTAAACATCCAAAATTCACCATACCCAAGTTTTTGGTTTGCAAATCCAAATCCAGGGAAGGTGATGACTTGTTGTAGAAGACTTTACAATACAACATAAGAATCTTCAGAAAGTTAAAAATATTGAAAAATTATAGGTGCTACTGGGCAAGTTGTGACTATATATTACTTTTGTAAAATACCTGTACCTTTCAGAACCAAGCAAGTTGGCAAATAATCTTCATTTTCATCATACACAGAGAATTAAATGTAGGTCCATCTTCTAGTCAAAAATCCTTAGGATTTCATCAGTTGTGAAGTTTGAAGGTATGAACAATGTTCAGAATTGACTTGCACCTTAAAACTTTCATGAAAAATTCCTTTTGGTGAACAATTTTTTCCTAATATCCAATCTAAACCTTCCCTGGTGCAGCTTGAGGCCATTTCCTATTGTCCTGTCACTTGTACCTTGGGAGGAGAGATTGCCCCTCACCTGGCTCAGCCTCTCTTTTCTCCTGCATAAACTACTCCAGCTCTCAAAGCAGTTCTGCATAAGGCTTGTGCTCCAGACCCTTCAGCAGCTTCATTGCCCTTCTCTGGATAGGCTCCAGGACCTCAATGTGCTTCTTGAAGTGAGGAGCCCAGAACTGCAAACAGTACTCAAGGTGCGGGCTCAGCAGTGCAGAACACAGGGAGATGACCACTGCCCTAGTCCTGCTGTCCACGCTGTTTATAATACAAGTCAAGATGCCACTGGCCTTCTTGGCCACCTGGGCACACTGCTGGCTCATGTTTAGCTGGCTGCTGACCAACACCCCTGGTTCTTTTCTACCAGGAAGCTTTCCAGCCACTCTACCCTGAGCCTAGAGCTCTCCATGAGGTTGTTGTGACCCAAGTGCAGGACCCTGCACTTTGCCTTACTGAACCTCGTACCTCTCCCTCTGCAGAACCTTCCTACCCTCCAGCAGATCAACACTCATGACCAGCTTAGTGCCATCTGCAAACTGACTAAGGGTGCACTTTATCCCCTTGTCCAGATCATCGCTGAACGGTACTGGCCCCAAAACTAAGCCCTGGGGAACACCACTCATGACCGCCTGGCAGCCAGATCGTACTCCATTCACCATCATTCTTTGTGCCCAGCCATCCAGCCAGTTTTTTACCCAGTGAACAGTGCACCTGTCCAAACCATGGGCATGCAGTTTTTCCAGAACTCTGTGAGAGACAGTGTCAAAAGCTTTACTAAAGTCCAGGTAGGTCTAAGGGACCTTTAAGTAATGTCTGTTTTGACATTGCCTGGCTTTGATGACTTGGTGTAGAAGACTGAAAACAAAGGAACTGCATTTATGAAAATTAAGTTCGGCTTTGTTAACAGATAGGGTTATGAAATGTTTGGTGTTAGTGGGCTTTTTTTGTCTAACAATGTTGTTTGATGACCTAATGTTTTAACATAACTGCTGAATACCCAGTAGCGTGGATATAGACTTGAATGTTGTGTTGCCAACACTCAGGAATGCAGACTAAGCTATTTTTGTGCCATGTGTGTAAACATACAGTAAAATTTCTAGAAGCTTCAAATACTATCTGTGCAGATCAGCTGTAAAGCCTCCTGCCATAAATCTGGTGAGTCTGGGCCAGATCAGACACACTGTGTGCACACCAAATGCAGAATTCATATGTGCAGAGTAAATCCTACATGCTGAGACCAGATGAATTTCCTGCCAATGAAACGGCCATCTGTGGAGGGCAGATTCTTCCATTACTCCTTGGAAAGTTCTCAACAAAAATACAGCAGTCCTGTCATCAGGGAGAAACCCAAAACTGGTGTAGGTAGGAAACATAAATTACATCAGCCTGAAGACTGTTTAATATAAACACTCAATTAGCGTATGTGGCTCTTGGGGAAACAAGCACTTAACAACACCAGCCTGACTACTATGGTGCATACTTTTACATACAAAACTACAACTGGCCCTTGAAACTAAGAATGAATCAAAAAATTTGCCGTTAAGTATTCAAGTTAGGATTTTATTTTGAAAAAAAGTGTATTTAGTTATTTTACACTATTTTACACAATATTTGGTCTAACTTAACTGGACAACAAAATAAATTGAACATAAACATTAACAACTTTTATTAATCTAGCATTATCTTGCTACTGTACACATTTCATTGCCTTGGTCTTCTTAAAGCAATCTAAGCCATGTGTGTAACTGATTGTGTTGGGCATTGACCGAAAACATACTATGTATTACAGTAAAATTCTAATTCTTTTAAGTGTTAAACAGGAGGAGAATTTTTCTGTTTATGACAGGATATCTTTGACTTTTAGATTAAAGTGACACATCAGCAGCTGTAGGTACTTTCCATCTGCCATTGGCACTTTAAGTCCTCATACTTCATTATATCACAGAAGAAAAAAAAAGGAAAAAGAGAAACCACAAAATAGAAAAAAGAAAATAACTTACTTTCTAGCAAATCATTACTGTTGAACTATCACCAAGCACAAAGTACATGTCAATCTACATGTCAATCTTTACATTCAAACCATTTTAGGACCTTTGGTAAGTTTTATTCTTTGTGGAGAATGATAAAGAATAGATATCCATGTGTGTATGTTCTTTGTTTTCATGTGCCAAACCCTATCCATCAGCACACAAAACACACCCCTATCCTTGGCAGTTCATGAGATATCAACTATGTTGCATGTATCATACTCCTTTCAAGTCTAATTTTAGTCATAACAATTGAAGGAAGTGTTAGATTCATGTTCAGATGGTACTAGGCCCTACTGAATTCAGGATATGACATAGCTCATAGAATCTGAGTTTAGAAATACAGGTCATTTGTTTTCAAGGTACCAGATCTCTCTCACTCTCAGCATAGAATATGCATTTCAGGATGAATATATCAATACTGGACTGATGAGAAATCAAGCCAATAACAAAAGTAATATAAAAGTAAAAAGACATTATTTCTTAAAAGTAATTTAATCAAATGTCCACCAGTTACTCAAATATATGCAGAGGTTTATGTATTTTGCTGTATTTTCTGAAGAAGAAACTCTACTTGTAAGTTCAGATTTGGCTGTCCTTTCTTTGTCTTCTTACTCAATATTTTATAAGCTTCCATTTTCTTTTGCTTGTACAACTGTTGAGCTGCTTCTCGTTCTCGTTGTCTTTTTTCTGCTTCCTGAAATTAAATATATATGATTATGAAACAATTACACAGCTTCAATGACTGTAAAGCTATGTATAAGTAACAAAATTTATTTTTGTACAGATACTGGCAACTGAGTATTTTACTGACATTAGAAACACCATTACCCTTAAAAGCTTAATCAGCATGTTCTTTCAGCATGTATGGCAATCAAAACACATTATATGGCCTAAAGGTTCAAGAGAAGAGCCAAAATTTCTTCAGTAGAACACCCTATGATAAGGTGTGTTGCTATAATGCATACTCCTCCCTTTCTGCAAAATGTGCTCACAGACTTTCAGGCACAGGGCCAAGAGTTGGACTCTATGACCTTTGTGGGTCCCTTCCAACTCTGACTATTCTGCGGTTCTGTGACTATTCTCCTTGACACAAACTGGCAAAAAATTCTCCCAAAATTTCTTCAGTAGAACACCCTATGATAAGGTGTGTTGCTATAATGCATACTCCTCCCTTTCTGCAAAATGTGCTCACAGACTTTCAGGCACAGGGCCAAGAGTTGGACTCTATGACCTTTGTGGGTCCCTTCCAACTCTGACTATTCTGCGGTTCTGTGACTATTCTCCTTGACACAAACTGGCAAAAAATTCTCCACTTTCTCCTTGAAGAAAGAAA
>NW_008690694.1:0-4849 GCF_000695815.1 Acanthisitta chloris | reverse complement strand
AAATGCCCTGCCAGTCCAGATGTGCTAGAATACTGGACACATCTGCATGGGACTGGCAGACAGGATATGGGACATATCTGAACCAGGACCTCAAGCAGCATTACCTATGGCAATGTAATGAGGACCAAACTACTAGTGACCTGTCCTCTTTGAAGCAACACAGATTGCTGCCTTTATTTTTAAAACAGAGGAAAAAACTCCAAAACGTTAGTCAAATTTTCACCTGTAAAACCTTCCATATTGAAGGGACAGCACACATGCAACCAAACAACTAATGGACTGTTACCAGTATGTGGATAATCAGCACGATGCTACGCTCAGATTTTATCAAACAGCTTGCACCCCCTTCTTTAGTGTTGTAATTTTAGTAAGTAATTTGGACAAACATCCACAACAAGCAAGATAACCAGCTTACTTTACTTATATCATGTCCTACCAAAACATGCAAGACATCACAAATCAGACTGAAGGACTGCTTCAGTTAATTTAGATGATTTCTTCTCATAAAGCCTATGCGTTCAAAGGCAGTGCCATGCTGACTACAAAGGCAGATGTTTCTGCAAAATGCCTGAAGAGATGATAACTTATCAATGATATTTTTGTTTTCCATGGCATAGATAGCTTCTGTGACGTACAGAAATTACTAAGAATTGTTCTCTAGTGTAGAATACAAAATTAACCAGAAATAACCCAAGGAAAGACTTCTAAATAGAAATCTAAGAGGCTTCGGGGAAAAAACCAAACAATCAACCAACCAACCAACCATAAAAATACCCAAATTATGCAAACCTCTTTCCATTCAGAATTCTTATTTTAGCACAACAATGATTAATATAATTTGTTCCCGTTTTTTAAAAACCAGAGCAGTACCAACTCTAACTTGCACGTAATTCACTTCCTATCTAATAATTTCACTGCAGTTCAGCATACTGCTGTAAACAACATCCATCTGAGCTATCAACCAAATGCTTACCCAAAGCAAGAACACTCATCTTACTTAGGCAGTTGCTACTTACATTTGTGATTTTTCTGATCTTCACTAAATCCTCAGGATTTTTACACAGTGTGGAGGCCAAAACAGTGTCTTGAAACTTATTTCTCTTCCCAAGATAAGTAACAGCAAATCCAGTGTTTGCTAACATACATGAGGGTAAAGTATGTGATCCTCATGCCAGTATTCCACATAAATAGTTACTTAGCCACAGGTTTTTTTGCCTAAATACCTTGAATAAGCCTAAAAATACCAACACCTGCCCTCAGGCGACAAAGTGTTGCTGAAAGAAAACCCCTAGCAGTCTTGCTGGGGTTTTGCTTCTTCCCATTTCACCTAAATAAGCTGGTCACAACATTCATTCTTTTGGCATGACATTCAAAAAAGCAGCTATGAGCGGAATAATCATGTAACTCCCTCAGAATCACGGATCAGCTTGTGTTATACTAAATACAGCTAAACTGACGAAATAACATGTTTTATCCAGCCATATAGTTACTGAAATTTAACATGTGAGAAACAGGTTACACAACTTTTACAATGTTACTCTTTGTACCATTTTACAGTTCAACAAACAATGTAAGTGGAGAGAACAAAACTAGTTAAATAAGGATATCTTATTTAACTCAAGTCAGGTATTCAACAATAACATTATGATATGTACTGCAAAAATAATTCCCGTTCAATTAGAAGGAGGGGAATTACTAAAGATTTTGGCTGTGGACACTATTACATTTAATTATTTCACTGTTGGTCAAAGTACATAAAAAGGAAAAATGAGAACTGCATTATGGTAACACTGTAAGACTTAGGATATTTCTTCATTCATCTCAAGATGATGGTACTGTTATTACTTCCCCTTCTACAATATTTAAGAGGTCTAATATAACCCACTGGGATATGCAGACCAAGCTCTAAGCTTTTCTTGATGTACCAACTGGCAAAATAAAACCCTGCTAATGGCAACTGCAAGACAAAACCAGTAAGAACCAAGAGGAATGATGCTTTGAATGCCTGAATATTACTATCAAGTCGAAAAAAGACTGAAAGCATACCAGTATCTCTATTCTTCTCCTATGCTCCTCTTTAGGTCCAGAAAGAAAATTGACAGGTAGAAATGACATTAATCTAGTCTTTGTCTAAAATAAACAAAGATCTCTGTG
This sequence comes from Acanthisitta chloris, assembly GCF_000695815.1. Classification (NCBI taxonomy): domain Eukaryota; kingdom Metazoa; phylum Chordata; class Aves; order Passeriformes; family Acanthisittidae; genus Acanthisitta; species Acanthisitta chloris. Next base: position 2,695 of record NW_008690694.1, on the reverse strand, counting down.
TAAGTTTTACCTCTTTCTTTCTAGCACGCTCAGCCTTTATTTTCTCATACTCTTCCTTTGCCTTCTGATTGGATGTTTTCTTCTTAAACTTCCCTTCAGTCACAACTGACCTGTAAGAAAAAGTACATGTACTTCAGACAAGGCCTGTCACCAAGGAGACATAACCACACATCCCACAGCCACTGCAGAATCACAGCAGTCTTCCACTCTTCCACTGGTTTTTTGCATATTCAGGGAAGTCAGTTACAAATACAGACTTCAGAAGGCTCATCCTCCTGCCCTCAATGGACACCTATTTGCACCACTCTTACATGATATCCAACGCCATACCATGCCATTTAGTGAGCAGTTTGCATGAAACTAAACTCCTTCAATGCCAAATGTACTGAACACTGAACTCCACACCACTTTTAGCAGCACATATACCTTATCTGATGGTTCTTGACATGGATGATGTTTCATGCAGCGTGCCTAAAGGAGTTTTTACCAAAATGTAAGCTCTGCAGCGCTAGAAAAACTGAATGCACTAGCTTAGACCTGTAGTCTCTCTTTCTAGTTCTGACATGTGGATGCAACTGCAGAGATACAAGGACAGCCAGCTGGTAGCAGACTGCCAGAGAAGTCAAATAAGTGAAAAAGAACAGTAGTAACAATGCCTTTCTAAAAGTTTCCTCTTGAATGGAATAGCATATTAATGTTCTGAAATTAGGTACTGAAAAAGTATATTGAAAAGATCCATAGTATTGTGAAATAAGGAACTCAAATTATGTTCCTTCCAGACTGTAATATAAAAAACTGCCCACATATCTTTTACCAAAGAAAACAAGAAGAAAACCAGTGCCATTTGTCTGACATTTACTACCACACTACTTTGAGGGGATTTTACTGGTTATTTAGCTCTAAATTTTTTTCTGATTTACAATAAAGCTGTTACATAAACCATGTGGGAGCAAAGGCATTTCACCCTTGAAAAATAGAAGCCTTGCTGGATATTTAATGGCTATTCACAAAGAAAGTTTTTGATTACTGTTTACTCACTAAAAAAAGTTGAAAACTAGCCAACACCATCAGGGAGGTTTCAGACGGACGATCAAAACCAAAGAGAAGGTATTTGCTCATAATTTCATTTAGAAATATCACTCTCTTCTGGAGAAAAGAAAAAAAAATTTCTGCCTTATGCTCATCCCCATCTTGTGGCAACACTGTACAATAACACCACATGTCTCAAGTACAAAACTACTTACATTGCAATTTGGTTTTCTAACAATCAGGGAAAATATTTAAGACTAATGGCAATTTTTTGTAAAGGAAATCACCATACTGAAGTCCATGTAAAGTGTGAGATCTAAAACATTCCTTCAGTGATGGAAACAATTATTTGTTTTTACAGACACATTTCAAGAACTTACTCTACTGCTTTATTAAGCTTTTCTTCTGATAAGACTGAATCATCTAGAGCTCTGCGCCGCTTCTTAAGCATTTCTTCCTCTGCTAGATAAAGGTGTTTCAAGTGCTCTGGATAGGTATCAGTAAACTGATTGTCCTGTTGTGAATGGAGTTTTCTTCCCTTTCTCTGTAACTTTCTGTATTGTCTTTCAATCTTTTGTTTCCGCTGAAATGCAAATCCTCGTCCTGAAAACATAAGAAAAAAGCAGTTCAATACACCTGCACTCAAACAGTACCAAACCACTCAGATGCTGCTGCAACCATTTCAATCCCATTTCCTTCCAGAATGGAAAAAGCTACTACTTGTATTAATTTTAATAAGGACCAATCACAAATTTGAGGGAAAACCCACTTGTTATAAATCTGTTTCCTACTGTAGCACTGCAGCTTGTACAGATTCATTGAAAATTACTGCCCATACCCTTGATGTTTTGCCTCTGCAAACATTGCTACCTAATGCCCACTCAACATTGTGCACCCTTGCCAATACTTTCTGAACCCAGTGAAAAGATGTATTAATGCTTCACTTCTCTCCTACTTTTGACAGCTCCTTCAGCAACACCAAAACAGATTCCAAAAGAGACTCCTAAAGATAGTCTCAAGAAGACACTGACAAAAATACTGTTAGCAGCAGCAATAGTCTGCAGCTGGTATAGCACAGGGATAAAGTCACTAAGTCACTTTATTTTGGTATGTTCATAATCCACTACATCTTTTCACTTAAGTAGCATTTTTATTGCTAGCACTTCCTATCTACACATGTCCAGAAAGAGCTTTTCTATGGTTTGAAAAGTTTGCTACATCATAGAATCATTTAGCCTTAATGGAAACAACAAATAATGTCTCTTTGAGTCTCAATCATTACAGAACAACTTATAAAAGATGAAGTTAAACATGCTTTTTCCCAAACATGTTAATGTTGGGTTTTATTGCATCAGCCTTAAGAGCTACTGACTTTCATAAGGTTTGTTAACAAAACAGTTTCAAGTCAAATTAGTCCGAACTTTTTAATTCTTCCTCCAAAGCTGAAAGTTCAGAAAAGTGCTGCTGAACTCAGCTATTTTCCTATTCATTTTCACATTTCCATATGTGAATGGAATCATTCTATCAATAGTCCGAACCTGTTTCCAAATATGTTTCTACTTTAACTGTACAACTCCACGCAAAACTAAAAGCAGTCCTAACACGGAGCACAATCGCAGCGTTGAGGCCCCACCAAACGCAGAGCCTGCAATGCCGAGGTCGTTCA
>NW_008690693.1:63276-63519 GCF_000695815.1 Acanthisitta chloris | reverse complement strand
CTGATACATCTCTTTTGGAGCATGACTTACTTGTTAGGCTCCTCTAGATCAATTAATTAATTAATTTTCAATTGTTTACATATCTGCTGAGATTCACGCACATGTGTAAATTCATTACCTTCATAGAATCATAGAATCATAGAATTTAGGGATTGGAATGGACCTTACAGAACATCTAGTCCCAGCCCCCTGCCCTGGGCAGGGACACCTCACCACTAGACCCGGATGCTCAACGCTTAGTCC
>NW_008690693.1:46584-63254 GCF_000695815.1 Acanthisitta chloris | reverse complement strand
CAGCCACAGCCTCCCTGGGCAACCTGTGCTAGTGTCTCACCACCCTCACAGCAAAAATCTTTTTTCTCACATCTAACCTAGACTTTCCCTCTTTCAGTTTGAATACGTTACCCCTTGTCCTATCATGGCAGTTCCTAATAAAGAGTCTCTCTTTGGCTCCTTGTAGCCCCTTCAGATATTGAAAAGTTGCTCTGAGGTCTCCATTCAGTCTTTTCTTCTCCAGGCTGAACAGCCCCAACTCCCTCAGCCTGTCTTCACAGGGGAGATGCTCCAGTCCTCCTATCAACTTCATGACTCTCCTCTGGACTTGCTCCAACAGTTCCGGGTCCTTCTTATGTTGAGGACACTAGAACTGCAGGCAGTATTCCAGGTGGGGTCTCACGAGAAGATTAAGTCAGATTACCTACACACACCTATTTGGGTTCTGCTTTGTCATACATTAATGATGAATGCAAAACAGGAGTTTTTGCTTCATTTTTCAGTAGAAGTATCTCCATAGAAATAAACTCTTCAATAATAGTTTCAGTAGTGAAGGAAGGATTTATGTAGGCTATTAATAATGAGATTTGTATTATGTTCAAAATGCAATAATATTATTTGAAAATATGTTGAAATTAAATTTCAGGTCCTGCCACAACTTATGCCTGTAATAATTATGAAGACACCTGAGCCTGAAGTTGTCCATTATTGTATCTAAAATGCTTTAAACAATTAAAATTTGTGAAAATGCATAAAATTTTTACATAAAAATGCCATAAACGAAGAAAAAGTCAATACTAATTTATACCTCAGTAACTGTTCAGTGCTACTTAGTTCCAGGTGAGAAAATCAGCATCTTTTAAATGAAAAACTGAGCAAGTGTACAGAAGCAGAAGAAGATATACTACTAAAAGAGTACAGAGTATATTTATACATACAAATCAAGGACTTTTGAATACACATTTTAATAAAAATCTTGCAAAATAACTTGAATCTATATGTTCATATGATTTTGTATGAATTGAAAGTTCCATTTGAAAAAGTATTTAAGGGCAATCTGGCAATACATTGGTGATTAAAAATAAGCAAGCCACGAGCTACATTGTATTATTCTCCTGGAGAGCTACTGTAGTTTCAAAATATCATTAAATCAGCACAAACCAACACTTATCATTTCCTGCACATTTTTCACAGTGAGCTGCATTCTGACTATGAGTAATCTGTTAATCTGTTCTTTGCCTCACAATCCGTCAAAGTGACAGATTCATTCCATCCCTAATACATAATATCTTCATTTACTGTATGCCTTACTGGAACTTTCTTTTTTTTCCTAGCAATAAGATTTAGAAAATCACAAACATATTTAGAGAATGCTTTTTGCTCTTCCTCCAAACCACTCCAGCAAGTTCAGCCTGCCAATAGCATCCTGGCCCTGATCAGTAACAGCATGGTCAGCAGGACCAGGGAGGTGATTCTGCCCCTGGACTCGGCACTGGTGAGGCCACACCTTGAGTACTGTGTACAGTTCTGGGCCCCTCAGTTCAGGAAGGATATTGAAGTGCTGGAGTGGGTCCAGAGAAGAGCAACGAGGCTGGTGAAGAGACTCGAGCACAAGTGCCATGAGGAGAGACTGAGGAAGCTGGGGGTGTTTAGCCTGGAGAAGAGGAGGCTCAGGGGAGACCTTATCACCCTCTACAACTCTCTGACAGGAGGTTGGAGTCAGGTGGGGGTTGGTCTCTTCTCCCAGGCAACCAGCAGCAGGACAAGAGGGCACAGACTCAAGCTCTGCCAGGGGAAGTTTAGGTTAGATATTAGGAAGAAATGTTTTATGGAGAGAGTGATCAGGCATTGGAATGTGCTGCCCAGAGAGGTGGTGGATTCACCATCTCTGGAGGTTTTCAAGATGAGACTGGATGTGGCACTTAGTGCCATGGTCTAGTAACCATAGTAGGATTGGTCTTGGTGATCTTGGAGGTCTTTTCCAATCCGGTTGATTCAATGATTCTAATAGAGAGAGAGACCCCCTAAAAACAAATCATTTAATTGTTAATGAATGAGTAACTAATTATAAAAAACACAAGTGCAACTCTGCAGGAAACACTTGAATCTGCTCTTAAAGTCTTAAATTCTAAGTGAACTGTCTTGTGGGTGCTAGATTAGATTCATAGATAACAAAGGAGATGCAAATTCTATTTACTAAACAAGATATTTAGGTCGTGCAAGGTGCTACTACAAGTGTGTACAGTATAATCATGCTGACAGGTGTTTACTGAAAATCTGACCTGTTATTGCTTTCCAATTTTTCTTTCATTATCAAAATTGAAATGATAAATTTGTGTAGGTTATTAAAGCACACACAGCCAGCTACATCAGTCTAAAAATGTGAATGACATGAATTCAGAGGTTTAACAGGTGAGAAATTAATATATTGTGCTATTTGGTCAATGTTTTGTAGTTAAATACATGACATTCTATCATAGCTTCTGTTAAATGGGAGGAACTTTGGATGTGACTTAAAGACTGAACTTGCAGTTCATCACCATGTTACCTTGCTGGCTACATTTGGTATTCACTAGCAATATAAATGGCACTAGTAGAGAAAACCAGTGTTTTATCATCTAATTTACGTAAAATACTAGCACTTTCTTCTTTGCTTTGATTCATTTATCAGAAGATCAGCTATATAAATTGAAAGTAATGAATTTGCAAAGGCATGTTAAAATTACTTTGTGTTAATCTAATCTAAGCAAGTAAATTCTAGTAACTACATTAGATACTTATTGATCAGTGAATCAAATGCATTTTCCCATTTAATGAACTGTCTGTTAGATAGGATGGACTTACTTTTTTACATATTTTTGACAATTAAATAAACCATTAATTTTTAAAATTCTATTTTAACATTCCACCAGTTCAGGAAGCAGCTAAATCTAAGAAGTCTTGTTGCAATTAGAGTAATTCCTTTTTCCATAGCCAGCCACCAACAGCATCTCATTGTTCTGTGCCTCCTGGATGTAGACTGCATCCTACCTAACTTTCATGGACATTGGGAGGCACAGGGCTTTTCAAAATCAGAGACATGACTCAACAGAGCATTAACTGCAGTATTATCAAACTTGTTAAAGGTGATGCTGTTGAATCGTTCTTGTCTGGGAAAACTACCTTTCTTCTTCAGATTAAGTAAAAAAAGGGAAGTATGTGAGAAAACTCAAACCTTTTTGTGTATTAATACAATGAATGGTACACCATGAAATTAGAAATTTAATTAGCATAAAGTAAGCAGTATGTTACCTCGGTTTAGTTCTTAAAAAACATGAAGTTTGATCAACAACAAATACAAAATAGCATAAAGGAATCAAACCCAACACTCTTGCACAAATCATACTGGAATAGCAGAAAAGGCAAGTGTGGGCATTTGTGCTCAGAGTTGTCAACAGCTGGATTTAAACCTTGTGTGCTTGTGGAAGAAGCCACACTGACAAAGGGCCATAGTGACAACTGTGTACTGCAGGAGAGATTGCAATAGTCTGGAAACAGAGAATCCTAGACTACTTACAAGATAACATCTATCTCCTCCTTTCAATCCAAGATATCTGAGAGGCATGGAAAATCTTTTCCTGCCTATTCTCCATCTCTACAGACAAGCAAGGCCAAACAACTTGAATGGCCCAGGAATATCCACAGAAAGTGTGCAACCAATAAAAAAGCACATAAATGACCTTATCTTAACCTAGATGTAACATCATGTTTGAAAGCATTTGCCATGATTCATGTTCAAACCCTTAGTGCATGTGCTGCCATTGTTTCCATGTTCTCAGACTCCAAGACAAGGGAAAACCATTTTTGGATTATTTTAACAAGATTTTATGTGTTACCCACTTGGTTCTCAACAACCTCTCTGCAGCTAAGCTTTTTACCATCATGATTAAAAAACGTAACCTGTTCAATTAGATGGTTCCTGCGCCATTTGCTTCTTTTGTCATGTTCTTTTTCATACACATTACAGCCTGACAAACGCAGCAGAACTTTGCTAATTCAGATTAACGACTGGGAGATCTATTGCAAATTGCACTATTTTGTGGGTAAGTAACTGAACAAGTACAATAAAAACCAAAGTACATTTTGTGATACATTGTTCTTGTTCAGTTAATTTGACAACTGTTGTGTACTTTTATAATACTTCATAATGTAATATTTTCTGTTTTGCAGAAGTGATGGGGTTGTAAGACCTTGCTCTTGTAATGAGTTATAAAAATAAACATGCTTCTTTGTTTGCAAAACTCAGTCTTTAAATGTGCTTCTAAATTAAGTTATTCTGCTATTCAAACCTTTGCTTGGAAATACTGGAGACAAATTCCTTTTGTGTCTGAATTTCACTGCATGCATGTTGGAGAGGTTCTGGTATAGTGCAAATAAATGTTATAGGTACAATTCTTCTTTTACTGCACCATTTTGTAGGTGAGTTTAATCTTACAGAATCTCTCAATGGTATAATAACACATGCACCAGCTATTGGAATGTTTAGTTTTCATCTGGGATGGATCAGAGTACTTGAATGGTAGTCTCAAAGCTGAACACACTTTTAATATTGGAGAGTTTGCAGTAGATGTGTTTTTGTGCTGGAATCACTGATATTATGCAAATTACACAAATTTCAGGTGCCATGATAATGGCAATATACATGGCAACAATATAAAGGTTCTGAAGAAAGATTCCTCTAGCAGAAACTTTCAAAGAAAGAGAAATAAAGAACTTATTTCCTAAAACTAATGGAGTGTCTGGAGTTATACACAGAAAGAGGTGCTCATAATATTTATATATCTTATAACTAATGCACCTAAATTTTATCAATAATCAAATTTGAATAGTATTAAAACTGTGTTTAGTTGAAGGAAGATGTTTATCCATGTAATGATTCATTATCTGAACTACCGTGCATGCATATAATATAATTACAAAATAAGAAAATCCTGTTCTTTGATAAAGTAGCAATTAAGTATTTGAGTTCTATTTATTTTTTCTAGCAATTTTAATAAACACTTCATAATATCACTGGTTTTCCTTAAAGTTTTAGGGAACACATGTTCCTTAGTTTTAAGAGGTTTCTGTTTTATTCCCAACAAACCCATTGATGAAATCTAATTTAGACACAAAAATCCCACTGAAGAAGCAATAGGTAACCCTGACCAAGCTCATAGCAGAGGCAGAGACAATAGGTCAAAAGAACATTTTCATTGACTGATAGACTAATGAAGCCACCCTTGGAAAGGCTGTCAGTCCTCAGATATAGAGTAGTCTGGGATGGTTGTTGTTTTGAGAGCCGTTAACATGTGAAACTCACCAGTCAATAACAGAGACAACAGATTAAACCTCAGTTTAACAATTATTTTCATTTGTGAATGAAAACCAGCTTGATCTCTCACTCTTTAGTTTGAGACCACTGATCAATAGACTTTCCCATAAACTGATGCCTGTGCTTTATGTGCAGATCTTGTACTCTTGGCTGTGGTTCAAATCAGGCAGATATTTGCTATCATTAAATCTCTGTGCTCACAATTCACCATGGGAATACAATATTTCTTAATATGCAGAATAAAGTATGCTTAGTATGGGTAAAACCTAACTGAAAATTTGGCTGTGCACATTTTGTGTGAAATTACTTAAGTAAAATATACTTCTTGTAAAAGGATATCCAATGAAATGCTGAAATATTTGTACCCTACTTTAGTGCAGTTTCTGGGGAACAGCTGCTTGAAATTCAAAGGAGCAAATTTTATTTGGTAGTTTGGAAGAGCTGAGTAGGATGCCAAGGGAGAATCTAGTGAGGCAATGCTTGCAAAGATAGGTTTCAACTTACTAAAAACCACCTTTCTCTAAGACAGAAAAATCAGCTTTTATCAGAAATAAATTTTCTGGAGAGCATCTGTAGAAGTTTATAGAAGTCTTAACAGATTAGGTTCAAGTGATCTTTTTCAGAGAGCAGCTCTGCATTTCATAGTTCAGTATGGCTGAAATTCTTCTAGAATATTTACTGTCTTTCAGCATTACCTTTAATGAAACTTCCAAATCTTCTATGACACAGATATTTGGGAAGACAAAAGCTTACTAAGTAGATGCAGGCTACACAGCAAATTCCAACCCCTGCACTGGAGGAAGAAGTAACAAAGATTGTTACAACCTCCTATCTGGAGAGAAGAAAGCAATTCTGAAGTTCTCCCAGGACCACACAGCGCATCAGTCAGTGGGAAGTGCACAGCCAAGGCTTGAACACTGCACATTATCTCACTCTCCTGGCTCTGTAGCCTCTGCACTCAGCCTGTCTCCTTTCATTACCTGGTTCTATGCCTTGCAGAGCAGCATGATGTGGAGGTGATTTGTATTGCAGTAGCAATATTCTTAGCAGACTTATGACCTTTATCCAGCGGAACCAATGGACAATGAGTCTAGCTGGGTCTTTTTATTGACTGAATTTCCATTATCTTCACAGGAGCTTTCTTTCCTGGCTTGTTCTTTTATCTTATTACAGACAGAACCTGCATTTACTGGACAATAGCTTCCACATTGGTCTCTTTTCATTTCCCAGAAAATATCACTACCACACTTTTTACAGTTACTCAAGATCTGTCAAATTCTTCATCACACTTTACAACAAACTATTTGTTGGTTCGGTGAATGCATCACATAACTGCCTTCATGCCACAGCATTTACACCCACACATATAAAGAGGATGTATCAATTTTTCAAATATTCTGTGTGTTCCCTACATACCTAGAGTAGGCTTACAAAATTTTAGACATTTTGTAGTTGCTCATATACTACTGGTTAAAATTGGCTTTAAAATAGTTTAGGAATGAAACTATAGAACTACCATTAGTTTTATCTCCTTCTCATTTTGGTACATATTCTCTGTGAAAAACATTACAGAGTTTTCCATTATAAATGAAAGGTAACGATGTGAATAATGGTATTCAAGTCACATCATCTCCAGTTTTTATATCATGATGCAAACTGACCTCATAATTTTGTCATCTTCTGTATTTACAGCCCAATAATGCTTTTCTGGCAGTTCACAAGGGCTACTGAATTTATGAGGCACTTGCAAGTCAGGTATTTTATGAATACTTCACCTGCATTTCTCAAAAATGATTTCTAGAGAAATTTAAGTCTACTGTGTGTACTGGATTAAAATAGCATAAGAACGAAGTTGTAATTTATACTATTTTATTTTAAATTTTATTATATGGAAATACAAGTTTTCATTGTTGATCACATTAACTTGATATGATGAAACACTTTATTTTCTACAGATAATGGTGTTTATTCTGTTTTTCAGTACATAAAATGTACAGAGTACCAAATTGCTTTAGTACATGCATAAAAATAACTTAATAAAACCTGACTCAACCAATGTTTGGGCAAAAAGAAGACAAACAACAGAGCTTGCACTAAAATATAGGCAATTCTAATGTCATCAGAACTATGAAATCAGTTCTGGAATAAAGAGTCCAAAGGGCAGTCTCAAGGTACCTGCTGTTGTACTCTGTGGCCTACAGTAAATTGCCACTGTCCACTTCATCCATTCAAGAATTCCTAAGGAGATAGTTCCTTTGATACCCATCACCCAAGACAGAGACGTTTTCTCGACCTTGATTTACATGCAAAAGGGAGCAGGAATCCAGGATTATGCTTTAACTCCAGTAATATATTGTGTGCACTAGGAAACATATGGCTGCGTGCTGCAATACCTTATGCATCTGGTGAACTTGCACAGAAATCTTCATGGTGTTCCCTTCATAAAATCTAACAGGAAGATTTTAAGTCCATAAAAGTATGGATGGCAAGTGAGACAAGTGGCTGAAAACATCTGTGTGAGGAGAAACACATACTATCCTGCACAGCTGACTGGCAGTGCACTATCATAAAACATTTCAGACTGTTGATAAAGCAGAAAGAAGTTGTATCTGAAATGTTCTCTCCTCCTACCCCTCCCAACACGCACACATCCTCCAGTTAAAACTGGGACAAGCAAAATCCACATTCATGACACCAAGTGAAAGTGAAATGCTCTTTAAAATCAGTAGACCTCTTGTTGTGATGTTAGAGTTTCACAAGTACAAGGCAGTTCTGAAAATGGACAATTAATCTTGATTGTCTCAATAGTCTCTATCTGCTTAATTCTCCCTGGCCACCTTCTCCCCTTGTCTTCACCTCACCTTACATTAAAGTCACAGGGATTTTGTTGCTGATTCCAAACAGAACAGATCAAGCTAAACACCTGACAGACAAAATACTCTGTAGACAGGATACCTTTGCACTGTGCCACAGTGTTGTAACACCCTCTCCTGACCGGGCCATCGACTGAAAAAAACCTTTCTAAATAGGTAACATTAAAATTCTTTGGAACAAATGGATTCCCTGACATGTACAGTCACATACAGAATTCTAGTTCTAAGCCTTCAAAGCAGAGAGGGAGAGAGGAAGAAAGAAAGAGATGAGAGTGTATGTATGTCAGATGAGGACGATTTGCTGAATCACACATCAAAGCAGGTGTAGGAGCAAAGCCGGTGTCAGATACTTTAAATACACAGTGGTACATCCAAACTCTGCAGAATTCAGTTCTGCGTTCCCGGACAGCACAGACACACTGCAGACAATGACTAAACCCAGCAATAGTAAAACCCTCCGAGAGGAGGTTGCAATTGAAAAGAGATTGAAGATTAAATCAAAGAATGTCACATTTAATATTCAGAACACTCTAACTGAATCCTTACTGCCTGGGCTATAAATGGAATCTTACCGTGGGTTGGAATGAGAAAGTGGGCTCATTTCTTTCTGATAGTGATGCTTCTGATTGACGGGCTAAGGGAAAGGAAAAATAATAGAATGTTTAGAAGGATGTAAGAGATCTTTTCTGAGCATACACATTTGCAGTTTCTGATATTAGAATTTTACAGTCTTTTTGTCTTATCTGCAGAATTAAAAATGGATATTCGGATCCTAACTGTGCAAAAACATGACTTAACAGATGATCCTTGTCTTGGTGGAAATACATATGAACTAAGGAGTCAACCACAGTCATTTCTCTACTGCCTGTAAGAGTATTGGGACTGAGTCAGGAAACTTCAGAGAGGGAAGATGGCAAAGTCTTGTCTGACAGAAAGGTCTGGACTGAACATAGGAAGCATGGTGCAGGAACTCTTGGTAGGCTCTGTGCAGAACCAACCATTCTTAAGACTAGAAAAACACCAGGCCAGAGCTAAGAGAGCTGGCAGGAGTGGTTCCTTTCTCCTCAGAAGCACAATTAACAGCATTCTTAGCAGTCCCAAAGTTCGTTGAAACACATATGATTCTGTGTGGCACTGCAACTTTGAAACCTGGAGTAACTGTTCATCAATAGCCAATGGTGAACTGTATCAACATTCATACAAAAGATGATAATTTTCCACAGCCTTCAAATCTTACCCACCCATTGTAGATATGTAGGTTTCAAACCACATTTGGTTGATGGCATTAAAACCAGTTATTTGCAGGAAAGAAGAGTATTCATAAACCAGTATAGAAATGCAAGGGTACTAAAATTCAGATATGTTTTCCATCAGAATGTATGTAGTGCTCCCAGAGGAGACTCCCCCTGTCATTATCACACCTCAAAAGCAATTCTAAACAATCATTGAAGCAAATGCAAAAGAAGTGAAAATATAAGCATACATTAACAATACTTGTACAGTTTAGTACATGAAGTCACAAAATAACAGGAAGTGCTATGAAAGCAATTTTTTTACACGAATAAAATGAGTATGTTCTCATGGTTTCAGAAAGTGGGAAGGGATGGTGTAAAATCTAAGTTCAGGATGAATGACATCCTAATTACTGCCCAATATGACTCACTGCCTGGTGGTGGAGAGTACAATTCCCAGATGATGGCTAGTGGAAGATTGAGGACGAGACAGAAAGTGAATTAGTCAGTCTATGAACCAGAATATCTGTCTAAATAATTTTTAGTCTCATTTCATAGTAAAGAATAGTCTGCTTCAGTTTTGCAATTTGACTTGATGTGAACAGATCCCTCCAGGGGTTGTCAAACTGAGCTCTCAGTTGGAATAATTCTGGGTTTAAATATCACTCCTCTTGTCTGTCAGGCTTCAGTTCTGCCAGACCATTTTTGTGTTAAGTGGCTTTCTTTTCTGAAAACTCACAAAGGAGGCCAAAAGACCTTCCACAAATTAGGTATGGACCTGGAAGTACTCTTTCAAATATTTTGCAGATCAAGACTTATGTGACTGAATTTATATTTAGGAAGTTGCTTGGGGAACAAGTAATCTTTCTTCTCTCTGAGTACTCCTTACTTGAAAGATGGGACTTAGTGGTGAGCATAACTTGGATTCTGCTAATGCAGCATTATACCACTACAAGTTTCCAGGATGTATCAATGAGTGATCTAGGAGGATCTTCCTTCTCCTTTGAATTTCTGACTGAGAAACAGGGACCATGTGCAATAAAATGTCCTGAATTCTCTTCCAGAATATATTTCTCCAGAATGTTTGTGCTATATCTGAAGTGGTGTTGGAAGTGTGGAAATAGCTGTCCAAGAAGTTGAATGGGCCAATTCCCTGACAGGGTAGGAAGGTCTTACTGGATCTCTAGAATAAAGCAAGGCATTTAAGCAGAAATGTTTTGCAAGCTTTGCAAATTTTCTTGGATAATGTGCCTATGTGTGGGTATAAACTTCACATTAAACTCTGCAATATATAAAAATATGTCTTTCATAGCATGGATTTTCACAGACCTTAAGATTTAAGAAAACATTCAGGTAACACGTGGGCAAATAAAATATTTTAAAACATTTAGTTCTACAGACACACATTATTGATTTGAAACTGTGCCCCAAACACATTTCACATGGGTTTACAATTCTCCTTCAAAGTAAATCCATTTTCAAATGGAAGTTTTTCATATTTATAACTGATAGCTATGCTGGGTAATGGATAATATTCAAAGTGATTTTATTCCTTTTTGGCTGTCATAGTTTACAGCAGCTGCTAAACAACTTAGATTTCAACATTTTCTCCTGACAGCACATATTCAGTTCTTGGTAAACTATCACAGAAAATAAAAATACAGTTTTAGTATATCTGTTTTACAGTTGTTTAAGGACATCTGTTCTAGCTGCAGCTTAGCAATATGATTGATCTATGTGCCTTTACATTCACAAGGGTTTCTCAGATTCATTAGAGTCAGGAACATGACAATTTTCAATGAATCTGGGAAGCAGACTAGCAGTGGAAAGTGATGACAAAAAAAACCCCTTCTAAAAGCGTGTTTTATATATAAAATATTACTTTGATATATAAATTATCTATCTAACATGCTTATACTCTGCCCTGCTTTGCAAAACAGCATAGGTATTTCAAAAAGAGATACACAAAAAGTTGCCTTCTGGTGGTGCTGTTGTCATAGATTCCAGTAAAGGACAAAAATGTATAAAATGAAGGAAAATTTGGAACAAAAATACTCCTTATTTATCTTTGAAAACCATAATAGAAAGCAATAGATACTACTGATTTTAAGAATTAGAAAGATACAACCTGGAAACACATGTAAGCATGAAAGTTTAATCGTGACAAGAATTTCAAGCTGCCCTTAATTTCTCAAACTACAATATGAGGATTATTTCTATGTCTTTTCTATATATTGCACTGCTAAAATCATTTGCCTATGCAACTGAAAGATGGCTACAGATAAATATATATGTGTATGTGTATATATATAAACTTTTCTGCAGTTTGTACCTCTGATTTTGGAAGGATTGAGCATTTTCAAATTCTCTTGGCTCAGCTCAAATGATGGTGGTACTAAAGATCAGTGACATAAAAACAAATTTGTTTTTATTCCACACATACATTTTTACATAATATATGTAAGGAATAAATAGACATGTAAGGAACACTTTTTATAAAAACTGCAAACTTAAGAAATGATGAGTTTACTGATATTGGGGGAGCAAGGGATTGAGAGCAGCTTTGTGGAGAAGGATTTGAGAGTATTGGTGGATGAAAAGCTGAACATAACTTGGCAGTAAGAGAGTTGAGGTTCAGCCTGGAGAAGAGATGGCTCTGAAAAGGTCTTATTGCAGCTGTCCAGGGCCTAAAGGGAGCTTACAAGAAAGATGGGGACAGATTTTTTAGCAGGGCATGTTGCTATAGCACAAGGGACAATGGTTTAAAACTAAAAGAGAGTAGATTGAGACTAGATGTAAGGAAGAAATGAGGCACTGGCACAGGCTTCCCAGAGAAGCTGTGGATACCACATCCCTGCAAGTATTCAAGGCCAGGTGGGATGGGGACCTGAGCAAACTGATGTAATGGAAGTTGTCCCCGCCCATGGCAGGGGGGTTGGATTAGATGACCTTTAAAGGTCCCTTCCAACCCAAACTGTTCTATAATTCCATGATTTTAGGTCTTACAGCAAGAACATGCATGGCAAAAGGCTTTTTCATTTCAGCTAACCATTTGAATACTGGCACAGCATTGCTGCTCTCAGAGTCTTCTGAAATGTTGCAAAGCATCTCAAAATATACTAACATTTAACACCAGTGTACCAACAATTCCCCCAACTACTCTTTTAAAAGCCTCTGTGTGAAAACAACTTGGGGTGATTAAATAATCCCCTTCATTAGCAAATGTTAATAACCTTCTACTAAAGGTCTAGAAAGAGAATTATCACCCTTACATAGATACTCTGCTTTTTCCCAAATATTGGAAGAGAATTACATGAAACAGTGTTAAACACACAAGTCCATACTCACAAAACTTGTATCACATCAATGAATAGCTGGTGCTCTGGCAGATATCTCAGAAAGGAAAATGTGTCATGAAACAATAGATTCTGTGCACTAACCAAGATGGTACTGGTACAATTATCACCCTTACATAGATACTCTGCTTTTTCCCAAATATTGGAAGAGAATTACATGAAACAGTGTTAAACACACAAGTCCATACTCACAAAACTTGTATCACATCAATGAATAGCTGGTGCTCTGGCAGATATCTCAGAAAGGAAAATGTGTCATGAAACAATAGATTCTGTGCACTAACCAAGATGGTACTGGTACACAGTTCCTCTCCAGAAAAGGTTTACTGGGTTGTATCACATCAATGAATAGCTGGTGCTCTGGCAGATATCTCAGAAAGGAAAATGTGTCATGAAACAATAGATTCTGTGCACTAACCAAGATGGTACTGGTACACAGTTCCTCTCCAGAAAAGCCGAAGTTTACTGGGTAGGGAAGACCTGGAAAGCTGAATTTCTTTGTTGTTGTGAGGGACTTAGTGGTAAATCTTTATCTGAGAAACATTAGGTTTGTTTTCTAAGTTATCTCTCATTGGAAATGAGGTTTTTGCCATTTAATCTTAAAACCTCAATGTCCACCCTGCAAAACACAGAGCAGAAACCTGGCAAGGCTGCAAGTGTGAGACACACCAGCACCTCAGTCAGCTGAGTGAAATGTGAAACACTTGTCTCTAAGACAAATATCTCGCCTTTGACACTTGAATTGTGTAAAGATGGCCATAAAAGACTGTTAGGTAAAACTACATCTATATTAAATTGCAATTTAAATTACTAACCTATTATATCTAAACACTTTTTTTTTGACTGATGCTATTAGTCTGAGGCTAGAGAAGCTGATCAAGGCAGTAAGATCAAAGGATTGTCTTTGCAATCACACTGTGCTTCACTGAATACTGGAGTAGTACATTTTACTTTAAAAGTTCATTTTGTTTTAGTCATGTAATTTGTATTAACCAAATCTGACATGTCTAAATATTCTTATCAATTTCCTTATAATTAAACTACTTGAAAATTAATGAGACTTTTATTCTCTATATTTAATTGAGTTCCATTTGTCCAGTCTTGCAGATTTACACCATGTTTGAGTCTACTGAGTACTGAGAAAGCGCATTGGAAATATGATTGAATCAACAAAATGTGTAATGTTGACATATCTCATATAGTTAAAACCCACTGATGTTTCTCTGATGTGCTGCAAAATATTACTCTGTAAACCAAGTTCTTCTTTGTACAATTAGCCACTTATCAATACTTTCCATTCATTTCACAGCAAAGTTCCAACACTGTGTTGATCATTCACTACAGAAGTTTGCTGCTACAGGCCTCGATTTAGGCTCTGTAGAACCTTGGGTGCAATTTTCACCCAACATTTTAGAGCATTTACTCTACAGCAGTTTATATTGGGGCAACACAGCTGTGTTTAATCTTCTAACATTGAATCTGCCTGAGAGTTGTGTTGTGTGCTTTATTTAAGCCACATTCATTGTTTATTATTGCTTCCACCATACTAAAAGTACAGTTATATTGCTGATATATAAATGGAGTATGAGGTTATCTAGTTTTACAGCAGCTCCTGCAAGTACCTTTATATAGTTCCTGAAATGTTATTCTGTGATTTCATACATTCAATACTTTTAGGTGGACTGTAACGAATACTCCTCTGCTCCTTACACCAGCACTCTGTCACAGTGCAGCTGTGTCTGATTTTGTACCACTTTGTACTAGGACAAATAATGATACAAGGTATAAAATACATAATGAGCACATACTAAGTGCTCAGAACCACTGCAGCGTTTTGCTGCTGTACTCCTGCTCCAGTCCTTTAAACATTTAGCTTTTCAGTAATGAGACTTTATCATTGTAAGAAGCAATTATTTTCCATTACTCACTCTGTAATGCAGCTGGGTTGCTGTATATATCTGGGTTTCATTCATTTTGGAACTATTTTTAAGTACTATATCACACACCTGCAGGTTGTCAGCCACTATTGTGACAAGCTGTACAGCCTACATGATTACTCAGGATTCTAGGAAGGAATATATATAATAGATTTGCTCTTTATCCATGGTGGTACTACAGAACCTGCTGGAGGTGCTATGAGTCTTGGTTGCATGTTTTACCTGGTAAGTTCCAAAAGCCTTCAGTAATGATGACTTACATTTCAATGATACTCAAAGAAATTTTAAGACCTCTGAGTCTCAGAATTGACAGAAACAATGCAGAGAAAATACTGTGGGTTTAGACTTACTGGTGGGAAACAGGAGTTCCAGGTTGCTGTATCATCATCACTGCTTGTACTGATGCTAACATTGCAGTTGTCCATCTGTGACATGCCCAGCCCGTGTGAGTTCCCAGTATCCTGTAATTCTTCATTTTGTTGTCTCTTCATGCTAGCCAGCATCTGTAGCTCAGATGAACTCAGTCTATCTGACTGGTAGTTTTTCCAGTCATACTCCTACGAAATAAAATGGAAAAGTCAACAATACAGACAGGACTGCAGAACAGAAAAGATGAATGAAACAGAGACCTTGGAGAATCTCTTGGATGGTCTTCAGAAAGCTACAATGCTAAAGGAGGAATGAAAAGTTTACTAGAAAAGATTAGTTAACAGCAGTTAACTAAGCTGCTGGATTAGTTATCCAGCAGCTAAAATTGCTCAAGCATTAAATGCAAATCTTGAAATAAACCCAATCACACAGTTATCACAGTATCATCAACACCATCAACATAACATTTAGTTATTTGTCAAGAGCAGCATAAAATTTCTCCAGAAAGCTACATGTCAGCACAAAATTTTAA
This sequence comes from Acanthisitta chloris, assembly GCF_000695815.1. Taxonomy (NCBI): domain Eukaryota; kingdom Metazoa; phylum Chordata; class Aves; order Passeriformes; family Acanthisittidae; genus Acanthisitta; species Acanthisitta chloris. The sequence continues at coordinate 47,623 of NW_008690693.1, read as the reverse complement.
AAGTTATTTTGGCAATTTGCTAGTGTATAAATTTCAAAATAAACTTCACTGTCTTTGTTTTTCTTTATGTCCATTGGTTGAATTGCAAATGTAACTCTAATTGTTATATTAAACTTGATGCATGGACCAAAAGCTTAAAACACATACTAACCATTTTGTACTTAAGCCTCACACAAAACCTTAAGATAAGATATTTTAAGATTATCCAACCTGCTGTGGCATCATCTTTGTTTAAAGAACTCTTCATTAAGAAAAACTTTCCCTTTTTTAAAGGGTCCACACAGATTGCTGTTTCACAACGGAACAGGTCTGATATTTGAGGTATCTAGTTTTGGTTCTGAATGGAATTACAAAGCATTTCTGCTTGCAATATGAACCCAAGCAATGACCTTCCTTCAGAGGATTTAGATCACTGCAGTGCTGCCCAGTGGGCTGCGAGACACTGTATGACAGTATCCCAAAGGGGACAGTGCTTTGATTCTAGTGAAGAGAATGGAGCTTTTAGACCAGAACGGTATCATGTTCCTGGCAGAAGAGACAATCTCAGAGTCTGTTTTGCTGTGAGAAGGTCCCAGGTAAGCAAAGACTGCAAGAACACACACAAATCAGCAGTACTAGGGATATGAACACTGCTAGCTTTTCCTGCTATGAAATGCAGTGTGTAAGATTTCAGTGTGCCTTCTAGGGGTACAAAAGTCACCATATAGAATACACACTGAAATATTACACACTGGAATTATGATTACAACCTCCTTTGCTTTCTTCCTATGTAATATAATACACAAGGTACAAGAACATGACATGAGATACTAGGGACAAGATGATGACAGAAGCAGTTTGCACTGCTGCCATCCCTTTTTTACCCCTGGCTTTTGAGGCTCAAGCTTTGTTCCAGAACAGTGTGATTATTATTACCATTTTTAGTCCTAAAAGAACACAAGATTTTCTCTAGAGCCTTTATGAACATGTATTACTCACTCTGTTACTATTAGTAATTTGCTCACTTCATCTGAAGCCTTCTTTGCTCTGATGTGTCAGA